>NW_022328477.1:0-16796 GCF_002776525.5 Piliocolobus tephrosceles | reverse complement strand
AAGGTCGTTGGAGTTCTAACTTGGTGTTGAATAAGGAGATGGAGGAACAAAAAGAATGTATCAACTAGAAGAGCAAAAGTTGAAAATACGTAACTTATGAGAACATTTTAACTTTAACTGAGGAATGTTGAGTGAAACAATAGAGCTCTCCCCACATCTCCCTCTCTCGGTGGTCTTCTTTCCCACTATCTTCTTCCCCTCCCCTCGCCCTCTCCCCACAGTAGTTTTTTTTCTTTTTTCTTTTGAGATAAATAAAACTCCAGGCTGGAGTACAACCGGAGGGTCTCAGCTCACTGCAACCTCCGCCTCCCGGGTTCAAGCGATTTTCCTGCCTCAGCCTCTGGAGTAGCTGGGATTACAGACGGTCGCCATCAAGCCCGGCTAATTTTTGTATTTTTAGTAGAAACTGTGTTTCAGCATGTTGGCCAGGCAGGTCCCGAACTCCTGACCTCGTGATCCGTCCGCCTCAGTCTCCCAAAGTGCTGGGATTACAGGCATGAGCCACCGAGCCCTGCCGTGTCCTCACTGTTTTCTTTCCCACCCTCCTTTCTCCCTCTCCGAGTTTCCAAGGTTCTTTCCCACTTTCTGCATACCCTCCTCCCCCTCTCCCCGCAGTCTTCTGGGCCCCACTGTCTTCCGCCCGCAGCCGACACTGTTCAGTTCTGAGGTAGCGGCGGGGGCGGGGGCAGCCGCGGTCGCACAGGCAGCGACTTTGCGGGGTCTCCAGTTGGCTGCTGGGGCGGCGCTCAGGGGCCCAGCTCAGGGGCTGCCTGGGCGCAGAGACACGCCGGGCGCAGGGACACAGGCGCGCGCACGCGTGGAGGGCTTCTAGGTGAAAGGCAGTGGGAGAGCGCGGAGAAGGGAGTGGGCGAGAAGACGATCCGGGGAGAAGGCGGTGGGGAGAGGAAGCGGGGAGAAGAGGGTGCGGGGAGACAAAAGCGCGGCAGGAAGTCGCTGCTGCGAGAAGGTGGGGAGATGGAAACGGGAAGAAAATGGTGGGGAGGGGAAGAAAACAGTGGAGAATAAGAGGCTGGGAAAGAAGACGATGGGGAGAGGAGAAGATGGTGGGAAGAGACCGCGGCAGACAGACGCTGCTGCGAGGAGGTGGGAAGACGGGAAGAAAACGGTGCGGGGTGAGGAAGAAAACGGTTGCGGTAATAGGCCGGGAGAAGACGGTGAGGAGCGGGAGGGGGAGGGGAGAAGAGGGAGCGGCGGAAGACGCTGCTGCGGGAATAGGCGGGAAGGTGGAGAGGGGAAGCGAGCGGGTGGAGGGTCGGGGAGGCCGTGGGGAGAGGGAGCTGGGAGGAAGAGGTGCCGCCACTGGAACCGGTGCTGCGAGGAGGCGGAGAGACTGAGAGGAAGAAAACGGTGGGGAGGGGAAAAAAAACTGCGGAGGAGAAGAAGGTGCGGGAAGAAGACGGTGGGGAGAGGGCAGCAGAGGATGCGGGAAGACCGCGGTGGGGAAGGAGGAGGGGAGAAGACGTTGAGGAAGGAGAGGGGAAAAAGGTGGGGAAGGAGCAGGGTGGGGAAGGAGAGGGGAGGGAAAGGGCAGAAGGTGGGGAAGAAGACGGTTGGAAAGGGGAGGGGGGAAGAAAAGGGTGGGGAGGGAGAAGGGAAGAGGGCGGGTTGGGGGGAAGAAGAAGGGAGGGGAAAGTGGCGAAGACGACGTTGGGGAAAGACGGAGAGCGGAAAAAGATCGGTGGGAGAGAAGAGGATGAAACAGGGAACGAGGTGGGGAGAGGGGAAGAAAAAGGCCGGAAGACGGGCTGAGAGAGAAGACAGTGCTGGGAGAAGAGGGGAGGGCGGAGGGAGGGAGCAGGGAAGCGGGGAAAGACGGTGGGAGAAGGTGGTGGGGGAGAGGAAGGCAGTGTGGGAGAAGAGTTGGGGGAAAAACAAACAGTAGTGATACTAACGTTTAAACGTCGTCTTGGAGCGAAGGAAGCAAGTGCTGCTTTAGAGTCCCGGCCTAACTTTGTTCAATAAATTCCCACTTCCAAATATTTTGCGATTGCAGTGTGATTCATCTTTAGTACTTAGATCCAGAGCAGTCTCGGATTGTTAGTGACGGTGCTATCAGATTGCATGCTGTTCACCAGCTATAAACGAAAAGATCGCATTTCCTTGAAGCGCACTTTGATATGTAATTCAAAGACTTTTCCAAAAGGCTCACTGGGGAAAAAATAGAGGTGTGTAGCTTTGGCATTGAACATGGAGTCTCTGATTTTAGATTGCATTTGTTTCCCCAAATCTTTAAGAATGTGGCAGAAACATGATTGTGAATACGGCATTCATTTTGTAGGGCAGTGCATGTTATTTTAACAGAGATGGGGTAAACTGATATGCCTATAAGAAAATTAATTCAATTTAATTAATTCACTCATAAAAATTTAGATTTCCTTAATATAAAAAACCCCAAAACAGTTAAATTGCTTTAGTGTTTTAACATAACTTCATGCTTAGAGGCAAGAGAATTTGTAAATGCAATCCTGTAATGCTGGTGTTGCATTATGCCTATATAAAATACATTTTAAGCCTAAATGTTGCTTTTTTATTTTAAGTTATAGAACTTCATAGAATTTTGTGTTTTAATACTTACAGGTGAACTTGACAAATTATTAATTGGTGAATGATAACTACTATTGCTTGTAAAATAAGCAGTTAAATGTAATGATGTAAATACATTTCATATTATGCTATAGTTTTTTAAAAAATATTTTCTTCTTTTGTATTCTAGTTTAAAATCCTGGAGTATTTACTGATATCTTATTTCCCCATGAAAAGGCTTAAGCTAACTATACTGTATTTCCAAGCACATGTTTGTACCAGAACGTCAACTGTAGAAATTAAGCAAAATCTGTATTTTAGGACAGTTGCAGTGGCTCACACCTGTAATCCTAGCACTTTGGGAGGCCAAGGTAGGTGGATGGCTTGAACTCAGGAGTCCCACACCAGCAGTGGGCAACATGGTGAAACCCTGTCTGTAGAAAAATAAACAAAAAATTAGCCGGGCATGGTGGTGCACCTCTTGTATTTTATTTGATCAAATTGAAGGCTTCATTTACACCTGGAAAACAAAATGATTTAATGTACTCATACAGAAAATAATTAACCCCTTGCCCAAAAGGGGTTCACTTACAGTTCACGTACGTTCATTCATACTGTCACGTTTACAGTGGGTTAAACGTGTCTGAGCACTGCTTATGAGTCAGGAACACAAGTCAGTATCCACACTGAGTATTACCCAAGCTTCTCCCATCTGTTATATAGAATAGCATAGATAATTTCATGGACTTCATCTCTTTAATGTTGTGGAACACTAACATGACTTCCTCGTATATAATTATCAGTGTTGCTCTTAAATAGATGTTTTCATCTGGATATTTACTAGACTTACAGTGACTTGCTGCAGATATGTCATCCATATCTAATGCATGCTATACTAATTCTGTAATCTTTAATTATTAAGTCTCACATGGTGGTTTTGATTTTAAAGAAGCTCTTGGAGATCAGGTGGTTTGTGTTTTGTTTCTCTCTTGTTATTTTACTATGAAGTAAAGTGGATAAAGATTCTGGAAGCACAACTGTGCAGCACCACCCAGTGAAAAGGTCCATTGTTAGTTCCCTCTGTGCAAGCTTTGGGTATTTAACACACCATCAGGCATAGGCAACCTTTGCAACATTAAAACAAGGAGGTTGCAATTTGAGTCATTCTCAGTCACTGACAGTCTCTATGTGCAAATTTAACAGCATGGCCACCCTATATACACATAGGACAGTGTTCAGATTGGCTTTTTAAAACAAATTATATCTTTTTGCCAAAAAGAAAGAATATGCAAGGTAATAACTGCAAGTCACCATGCTTTCTTAAGAAAGAGAGTATCTGAAAAAGATACATGAAAACAAACATTTGTCTTTTTAAAAGCATTCTATGTCATTGTGGAAGCAATGTCACAGAAAAAAATGGTTAGAAAAAATCTGAATCGGCATGAAATAAAATATTTTGAGGGTTATTGAACACTGTTCATTTTCATGAAAATAGGACAAGGTTATTTAGCACAGGTATTTCTGTGATTGTGATACATTAGCAAAATTAGCTGTGTTCTGCGATGCTCGAACTTGCTCTGTGTGTGAAATGGCCTACCATTAATACAAGGAAATTTGTTGTGAAACATGTACTGTAGAATTAAGTTCAAAATCTATCTCTGCTTAAATCACTTAATTTTGTTAAATAAAACTTGGTTTCCAACATTGTTTTTTTTTCTCCAGAAAAGCACAATCTGCTCAATTCGTAACCAAGTGGAAGAGAGAAAATATTCAAGAAAGACAAAGCAATTGTGCACGTCACACTGTAGTTGAAAATTGTTCTGATTCTGAAGCTATGTCCAGTATTTTAAGCTGCTTTTATGCAGAGTGATCACTTGTACATTAATCTCAGAAGATTCTAGATGGAAATTCAGAGGGGCCCAGTCAATTAAATGTGCCTCTCTGAGAGAATCCCAGTGATACTCATTTTCCCGTTTTCCGATCATTGATCAGATGGTTACAGATGCATGAAAGATACATGATTTTTAAAAACAAGATAATGTTATTTAAAACATCAGTGTTCAGTGCTTACATTTGCAAAGAACATAAATATTAGATGATACTGAGAACATTGCTTAATAATCAGCAAAGATAAAATGTTCTGATTCTGAAATAAATGGAGAGGGTTAGCATGAAATTATATATATATAAATATATATTATATATATAAATAAATAAAATTATATTATTAATAATATATTTTTTTTTATTTATTTTTTTGAGACAGAGTCTCACTCTGTTGCCCAGGCTGGAGTGCAGTGGTGCGATCTCCACTCACTGCAAGCTCTGCCTCCCGGGTTCATGCCATTCTCCTGCCTCAGCCTCCAGAGTAGCTGGGACTACAGGCACCTGCCACCGCACCCGGCTAAGTTTTTGTATTTTTAGTAAAGACGGGGTTTCACCGTGGTCTCGATTTCCTGACCTCGATTATATGTGTAGATATTTACCGTATTAAAATTGAATCTGATAAATTGAAAGAAGTATGTTAGCTGATTCAAAGCAGTGATGACAAACTCATTGTGTGTTAACATAAGTAACAAATTTGCGTGAAAAATTAAACAAAATAGAAATTAATGTGAAGAGTGATACTGTCTTAGTTTTATTTAACCTCTTTAATGTCTGATTTAATAGATTATAGCTGGATTATCATATTTAACTCCACATTTAATCTGTTAAAATATGTTACTGGGTTTAAACAAGTGTATGAAGAAAATCTGGTCTCAACAGAGAAAAATAGTTGTAAAGGGAGAAGTATTTTAATAACCTTTTCGGGTAATGGGGGACAATCTTCTCTGATACTACACTGAAAATGTTAAAGGGGTAGTTTCTTAAAAGTTAGCTGTAATGTGGAATCTGGAACCTTAAATATGAAAACTCCTAAAACTCTTAAGATTTAAAAAAGATTACATTTACTCTAAAATCTGTTGTTCCATCTTATACTTTTAATTAAGTTTTACCCATGCCCAATTTTATAATATTACCCATTAGACATTGCTTCACGGAGTTAAGCAGATCTTTTAAATGTTGGCACATTTCATTATACAATGTCAAATAAACAAACAAAAGCTCTGTTAAATCATTGCCAGCCTAACCAGAAAGATCTTTAGGTGTTTGGACAGCAGTCTGGCTCAAGTAGTTGATAAAGTTTTCCAAAATTCTTTTTTTAATTCAGATTTTAAATTTTATCACTGACATATCGGATATTGTCAGTTTTTCTTGAAGTGAGAAACTCACTCTTTTTCACTTTTATTCAGTCTTTATCATCTAGTAAATGTCACTTCTATTCTTCCATAAGAAATCTGGAATCCTCTGGGACTACTGTCTTCCTCTCATACTGCAAACCAATTCATCAGTAGATCTTGTTGGTGATTCTTTTAAAACATACTGTGAATCCAAGCATCTCTTACAGGTCTACTGCTGCCACTCGCTCAGCCACTATCATCTCAGGTCTCGATTAGTAGCCTGTCCTTCTAGATGCTTTTCACTCCTTCTACTATTCCATTTGTCTTTCCACGAAGCCATGTAGTTGATTTTTCAAAAATATCATTTAAAATGTCACCCTGGCCGGGTGTGGTGGCTCACGCCTGTAATTCCAGCACTTTGGGAGGCTGAGGCAGGTGGATCACGAGGTCGGGAGATCGAGATCATCCTGGCTAGCATGGTGAAACCCTGTCCCTACTAAAAATACAGAAAAAAATTAGCCAAGTTGGTGGCGGGCTCCTGTAGTCCCAGCTACCTTGGAAGCTGAGGCAGGAGAATAGTGTGAACCTGGGAGGTGGAGCTTGCAGTGAGCTGAGATCCTGCCACTGCACTCCAGCCTGGGCGACAGAGTGAGACTCCGTCTCAAAAAGAAAAAATAAATAAAATAAAAAAATTTTTTTAGAAATAAAATGTCACCCTTTGGCTCAAATTCTTTAAATGAGGACAAAACTCATTTTTTTTTTTTTAAATTTAACTTTTAAGTTCAGAGTACATATGCAGGCTTGTTCCATAGGTATACTTGTATCATGGGGGTTTGTTGTATAGATTCTTTCATCATCCAGGTATTAAGCCTAGTACCCATTAGTTTTTTTTCCTTCTCTTCTCCCTCCTCCCACCCTCCACTCTTCGAAAGGTGAGAACTCATTTTTCTTGCACTCTTCAGCTGATTACCATCAGTTCCAAACCTCCCCACTTTACCCTGCTTGCCGGCTTTGCCTTGTCTGTGTCATGGTGTGAAACTATGCAGCATCTGCTGGAGGGTTGCTGGAGAAGGATGGAGTTCTTCTTCCTAGTTCTGAGTGCTCCTCAGCTTGCTCTTGTGGTGCATAGTAGCCAACCGTGGCCATTACCTCTCTGGGGACAGAGCAGGTCACAGGCAGCACCTAGGGGAGCAGCTTCCCAGTGTTTTGTCAGTGTAGAAACTCAGCAAAATTATCTGCTGTTGAGCAGGCCACATCCTCACCCTCTCCAAGGAGGTCTAGCACTCAGCTCTGGTGTGTGTGGAGGATTCTTCCAGATTTATTTCTTCCTACAGTGCTTGCCTGAAGCACTGGAGAGTGCAGTGGCAGCTCCCTGAATTTGCTGTCCCTATTTTGTGTGTGTGTTTGCTTTACCTTTCACAAGCTTGTAGAACCCACGGCCCAGGGCTGGTTTGAATGAGGCCCAACAAACTTTCTTAAAAACACTATGAGCTGTTTGGCTGGGTGCCAGTGGTTCACGCCTATAATCCCAGCACTTTGGGAGACTGAGGTGGGCAGATCACTTGAGGTCAGGAGTTCAAGACCAGCCTGGCCAACATGGTGAAAACCCATCTCCCTCTACTAAAAGTACAAAAATTAGCCAGGTGTGGTGGCACATGCCTGTAATCCCACCTACTCAGGAGACTGAGGCATGAGAATTGCTTGAGCCTGGGAGACAGAGGTTGCAGTGAGCTGAGATCATGCCACTATACTCCAGCCTGGGTAACAGAGCAAGACTCTGTCTCAAAAAACAAAACAACAGGCTGGGTACAGTGGCTCACACCTGTAATCCCAGAACTTTGGGAGTCCGAGCCAGGCAGATCACGAGGTCAAGAGATCGAGACCATCCTGGCCAACATGTGAAACCTCGTCTCTACTAAAAATACAAAAATTAGCTGAGCGTGGTGGTGTGTGTCTGTAGGTCCAGCTACCTAAGAGGCTGAGGCAGGAGAATCACTTGAACCCGGGAGGTGGAGGTTGCGGTGAGTTGAGATGGTGCCACTGCACTCCAGTCTGGCAACAGGGTGAGACTCCGTATCAAAAAACACCACCACCACCAAACAAAAAACCAAAAACAACAACAAATAACCAAAAGAAACAGACAAAGCTATGAAATTTTTTGTGTGATTTTTTTTTTAGCTTATTCGCCATCGTTAGTGTTCTTGTATTTATTTTATGTGTGGCCTGAGACAATTCTTCCGATGTGGCCCAGGAAAGCCAAAAGATTGGACACCTCTGCTTTAAGAGATAATTCCCTGAAATAGTTAACAGTTATTTACGTTCAATTTCCCTTATTCAAATTACTGTGCAGTTTCAGTCCCTGGTTGGACAGTAACTGACCACAATGTCTTCCAAGGCCCTGCATGATTTAGTTCGTGGCGTTGCTCTGAAACTGTCGTCTACCATCCTCCCCTTGTGCACTTTGCTCTGGCCTCACTGATGGACACGTTCTTCCTAGAACATCCTCCTCCTTACATTTGTCTTACTTTTTGCCTAGAATCTTCTTCTTGCTTTCCCAATGTCTCATTAGCAGAATTTTCCACATACAATATAAAACAGTGCTTCCAATACAACACTTTCTCTCTACTTTAGTCTGCTTCATTTTTCATGAAAGTTCTTGTCGCCACATGACGTTACAGTCATTTATTTCCTGTCTGTCTGATCTTCTCACTGGAAAGTTATGCCCTTGACAGCATACACAGTCTGTTTTGTTCCTGGTTAATCCTTGTGCCTGCACCTCCATATAACCTAGCACATAGTAGACAATTAATTGAATTAATGAATGAATAAATGATGTAGTATACTTCCTAGATGAGAAAACTGAAACTCAAAAGTGATAAGGACCAAATCAGTATAACATAAAAGTTAGGAGTTTAAGCTCTTTGGGGAGAACATGTCGGTAAATGTGGGTTTTGCTACATCCTACTAGTGTAACATATGTATTTCTTAAATTTTTGGTGCCTCATTTTCTTATCTGTAAAAAGTGGATTATAATAGTAAGTAATTTATACTGTGGGTATATAGAGTAAATAAAATTATGTATATACTATGCCTAGTACAGTGCTTGACACATTAACAATTCCATATATTTAGTTATTTGTACAATTATCTGTAGTTGCAAAACTATAAATGCAGGCTTGTCATCTTTCTGGAGAGATAGCAAGAGAAAGGTTAAGCTTATAAAACATCTAAACAATAAAAATTATATTATTGAAGTAAAATGCCTAAACAAGGGCTGGTTTTAATATCAACTAATTAGTAGCTGCCTGATAGTAAGAAACGACTCTAAAATCAAGTAGACAAGAAAATGGTTGAGGAGGCTGACCAAATCCTACGCTATACTGCACGTTCAGTAACCGTGTCATAGCAGTGATGCCGTATTGCTTTTCTTTGATTGAATCGTGGCATCACAGATGAGAACCGAGGGACTAGATAGATCATAGATAGATAGGTACACACATACATGCAAACATTCACACATATCTACATATGTAGATAGATACATTCATATATGGATGCATACACAGAGAGATTTTTTAAAACGAACACAAATCCAGTGATCTATGAAAGTGAAGAACAAATACGGTTATATAAATATGAGTCTTTCAATGAATTTTCAGCAGATATGGATGTTTTTTGTGGCTGAAACAGGGGATCACTGTTGCCTTTCTTTTGTAAACACAGGTCTATGACTGACTAAAGCTATTACATGAAAACTGAACATTTCAGCAGGGTGGGGCGTCACCTCACCTGTGAAGCACAAGCAGTGGGGGAACTCCCTCCCCTAGCCAAGGGAAACCTTGAGAGACTGTGCCATGAGGAATGGTGCACTCTGGCCAGATACTACACTTTTCCCACAGTCTTCACAACCCACAAACCAGGAGATTGCCTCGGGTGCCTATGCCACCAGGGCCCTGGGTTTCAAGCACAAAAGGGGCAGCTGTTTGGGCAGACACCGACCTAGCTGCAGGAGTTTTTTGTCATACCCCAGTGGTGCCTGGAATGCCAGTGAGACAGAAGCATTCACTCCTGTGGAAAGGGGGCTGAAGCCAGGGAGCCAAGTGATCTAGCTCAGTGGATCCCACCGCCATGGAGCCCAGCAAGCTAAGATCCACTGGCTTGAAATTCTCACTGCCGGCACAGCAGTCTAAAGTTGACCTGAGACACTAGAGTTTGGTGGGGGAAGGGGCTTTCACCATTACTGAGGCTTGAGTAGGCTCTTTTCCCCTGACAGTGCTAAGGAGGCTGGGAAGTTTGGACTGGGTAGAAATCACCACAGCATGGGAAAGTGGCTGTGGCCAGATTGCCTCTCTAGATTCCTCCTCTCTGGGCAGGGCATCTCTGAAAAAAAGGCAGAAGCCCCAGTCGGGGGCTTATAAATAAAACCCCATCTCCCTGGGATCAGAGCACCTGGGGGAAGGGGCAGCTGCGGGTGCAGCTTCAGCAGACTTAAACGTTCCTGCCTGCCAGCTCTGAAGAGAGCAGTGCATCTCCCAGCACAGAACTTGAACTCCACTAAGGGACAGACTGCCTTCTCAAGTGAATCCCTGACCCCCATGCCTCCTGATTGGGAGACACCTCCCAGCAGGGGTCAAGAGACACCTCATACAGGAGAGCTCTGGCTGAGATCTGGCTGGTGCCCCTCTGGGACGAGGCTTCCACAGGAAGGAACAGGCAGGAAATCTTTGCTGTTCTGCAGCCTCTGCTGCTGATACCCAGGCAAAAAATATGGAGTGGACCTCCAGCGTACTCCAGCAAACCTGCAGCAGACGGGCCTGACTGTTAGAAGGAAAACTAACAAGCAGAAAGGAATAGCATCAACATCAATAAAAAGGACATCCACTCAGAAACCCCATTTTGAGGTCACCAACATCAAAGACCAAAGGTAGATAAATCCATGAAGATGAAGAAAAACCAGCACAAAAACGCTGAAAATTCCAAAAACTAGAATGCCTAAAAACGCCGAAAATTCCAAAAACTAGAACGCCTATTCTCCAAAAGACCACAACTTTTCACCACCAAGGGAACAAAACTGGACAGAGAATGAATTTGACAAATTTACAGAAGTAGGCTTCAGACAATAGGTAATAACAAATTGCTCCAGGCTAGAGGAACATGTTCTAACCCAATGTAAGGAGACTAAGAACCTCAAAAAAAGGTTAGAGGAATTGCTGACTAGAATAATCAGTTTAGAGAACAAAAGTCACCTTATGGAGCTGAAAAACAGCACAAGAACTTCATGAAGCATACACAAATATTGATAACCGAATTGATCAAGCAGAAGAAAGGATATCACATACTGAAGATCAACTTAATGAAATAAAGCATAAAGACCAGATTAGTGAAAAAAAGAATGAAAAGGAATGAACAAACTTCCAAGAAATATGGGACTATGTGGAAAGACCAAACCTGTGTTTGATTGGGGTACCTAAAAGTGACAGGGAGAATGAAACCAAGTTGGAAAACCCTCTTCAGGATATTATCCAGGAAAACTTCCCCAACCTAGCAAGATAGGCCAACATTCAAATTAAGGAAATACAGAGAACACCACAAAGATACTCTTCGAGAAGAGCAACTCCAAGACACATAATCATCAGATTCACCAAGATTGAAACAAAGGAAAAAATGTTAAAAGCAGCCAGAGAGAAAAGTTGGGTTACTGACAAAGGGAAGCCCATCAGACTAATAGTGGATCTCTCTGCAGAAACCCTACAAGCCAGAAGAGAGTGGGGGCCAATATCCAATGTTCTTAAAGAAAGGAATTTTCAACCCAGAATTCTATATCCAGCCAAACTAAGCTTCATAAGCGAAGGAGAAACAAAATCCTTTACAGACAAGCAAATGCTGAGAGATTTTGTTACCACCAGGCCTGCCTTACAAAGAGCTCCTGAAGGAAGCACTAAACATGGAAAGGAAAACCAGTACCAGCCACTGCAAAAGCATACCAAATTGTAAAAACCATTGACACTATGAAGAAACTGCATCAACTAACGGGAAAAATAACCAGCTAGCATCATAATGATGGGATCAAATTCACACATGACAATATTAACCTTAAATGTAAATGGGCTAACTGCCCCAATTAAAAGACAGAGACTAGAAAATTGGATAAAGAGTCAGGACTCATCAGTGTGCTGTATTCAGGAGACTCATATGCAAAGACACACATAGGCTCAAAATAAAGGGATGGAGGAATATTTACCTAGCAAATGGAAAACAAAACAAAACAAACAAAAGCAGGGGTTGCAATCCTAGTCTGATAAAAGAGATTTTAAACCAACAAAAATCAAAAGAGATAAAGAAGAACATTACAAAATGGTAACGGGATCAATACAACGAGAAGAGCTAACTCTCCTAAATATATATGCACCCAATATGGGAGCACCCAGATTGATAAAGCAAGGTCTTAAAGACCTACAAAGAGACTTAGACTCCCACATAATAATAGTGGGAGACTTTTAACACCCCATCATCAGTATCAGGCAGATCAGTGAGACAAAATTAACAAGGATATTCAGGACTTGAACTCAGCTCTGGACCAAACAGACCTAATAAACATCTACAGAACTCTCCACCCCAAATCAACAGAATATACATTCTTCTCAGCACCACATCACACTTCTTGTAAAATTGACTAGTAATTGGAAGTAAAACACTCCTCAGCAAATGCAAAAGAACAGAAATCATAGCAAACACTCTCTCAGACCACAGTGCAATCAAATTAGAACTCAGGATTAAGAAACTCACTCAAAACTGCACAACTACATGGAAACTGAACAACCTGCTCCTGAATGACTACTTGGTAAATAACAAAAGTAAGCCAGAAATAAATAAGTTCTTTGAAACCAATGAGAACAAATATACAATGTACCAGAATCTCTAGGACATAGCTAAAGCAGTGTTTAGAGGGAAATTTATTGCACTAGAGGCCCACAAGAGAAAGTAGAAGAGATATAAAATTGACATCCTAACATCACAATTAAAAGAACTAGAGAAACAAGAGCAAACAAATCCAAAAGCTAGTAGAAGACAAGAATAACTAAGATCAGAGCAGAACTGAAGGAGATACACGAAAAACCCTGCAAAAAAATCAATGAATCCAGGAGTTGGTTTTTTGAAAACATCAACAAAATAGACTGCTGGCCAGACTCATAAAGAAAAAAAGAAGAATCAAACAGACACAATAAAAAATGATAAAGGGGATATCACCACTGATCCCACAGAAATACAAACTACCATCAGAGAATACTATAAATGCCTCTATGCAAATAAACTAGAAAATCTACAAGAAATGGATAAATTCCTAGACACATACACCCTCCCACATCTAAACTAGGAAAAAGTTGAATTCTTGAATAGACCAATAAGAAGTTCTGAAATTGAGGCAGTAATAGCCTACCAACCAAAAAAAGTCCAGGACCAGACAGATTCTACCAGAGGTACAAAGAGGAGCTGGTACCATTCCTTCTGAAACTATTCCAAACAATAGAAAAAGAGGAACTCCTCCCTCACTCATTTTATGAGGTCAGCCTCATCCTGATACCAAAACCTGGCAGAGACAAAACAAAAAAAATTTCAGGCCAGTATCCCTGATGAACTTCAATGCGAAAATCCTCAATAAAATACTGGCAAACCGAATCCAGCAGCACATCAAAAAGCTTATCCACCACAATCAAGCCGGCTTCATCCCTGGGATGAAAGGCTGGTTCAACATATGCAAATCAATAAATGTAATCCATCACATAAACAGAACCAATAACAAAAACCACACGATTATCTCAATAGATGCAGAAAAGGCCTTCGATAAAATTCAACACCCTTCCTGCTAAAATCTCTCAATAAACTAGATATGGATGGAACATATCTCAAAATAACAAGAGCTATTTATGACAAATTCACAGCCAATATCTTACTGAAAGGGGAAAAGCTGGAAGCATTCCCTTTGAAAATTGGTACAAGACAAGGATGCCCTCTCTCACCACTCCTGTTCAACATATTATTGGAAGTTCTGGCCAGGGCAATCAGGCAAAAGAAAGAAATAAAGGGTATTTGGTCAGGCAGGGTGGCTCATGCCTGTAATCCTAGCACTTTGGGAGGCTGGGGCGGGCAGATCACTTGAGGTCAGGAGTTCGAGACCAGCCTGGCTAACATAATGAAACCCCGTCTCTACTAAAAATACAAAAAAAATTAGCGGGGCGTGGTGGCGTGTGCCTGTAATCCCAGCTACTCAGGAGACTGAGGCGGGAGAATTGCTTGAAGCCAGGAGTCGGATGTTGGAGTGAGCCGAGAACGTACCATTGCACTCCAGCCTGGGCGAAAAGAGCGAAGCTCTGTCTCAAAAATAAATAAATAGCCAGGTGTGGTGATGCACACCTGTAATCCCAGCTACTTGGCTGAAAGGCTGAGGCGGGAGAACCACTTGAACCCGGGAGGTGGATGTTGCAGTGACCCAAGAACGTGCCATTGCTCCAGGCTGGGCACAAGAGCGAAACTTCGTCTCCAAAAACCAAGCCAAAACAAAACAAAATAAAAAAGAAAATGTATATAAACATATTTTCAGGGATCCATGCAAATTTATTTATTTATTTATTTATTTATTTATTTATTTATTTATTGAGACAGAATCTAGTAGCTCTGTTGCCAGACTAGAGTGCAGTGGCACAATCTAGACTCACTGCAATCTCCACCTCCCGGGTTCAAGAGATTCTCCTGGGATTACAGGCACGTGCCACCATGCCCAGCTAATTTTGTTGTTGTTGTTGTTTTTGTTTTGGAGATGGAGTCTCGCTCTGTCACCCAGGCTGGAATGCACTGGAACAATCTCGGCTCACTGCAAGATCAGCCTCCCGGGTTCATGCCATTCTCTTGCCTCAGCCTCCTGAATAGCTGGGACTATAGGTGCCCGCCACCACACCCTACTAAATTTTTTATATTTTTAATAGAGACGGGGTTTCACCATGTTGGCCAGGATGGTCTCGATCTCCTGACCTCATGATTCGCTCGCCTGGGCCTCCCAAAGTGCTGGGATTACAGGTGTGAGCCACCGCGCCTGGCCAAGACTGGTGTTTAATTCCCAAGGCCACTCACTGTGGTTTGAGCATGTGCCACAGCCTGTGCTCGGGTTGATGCCCCACATTCCCATGGTTATCCAAAAGAGGCCCTCAGACTCACAGTGGCCATTAGTAATACTCTGAGGTTGCAGCAGCAGCAGTGGCAACTGAAAATCTACAAGCATCAGAAGAAAGAGGAACCACAACCATCACAAACCCGGAGGGCTGGGTGGGCCACCCCCTGGATCCCATTGACTGCTTGTTTCTCACTTTGACTGAGGCCTGCCTCCTGAATGATGACGGTTATCTAGATATGAATGAAAGCAGACCCGCTGTGTACCAACATGTACCTGTGGCTGTAGGCTCCCCAAACAGCAGTGAGTCCTACTTGTCATTGGCCCTGGAAGCTGCATCCATGGGCCTGGGTCACAGAGGGTAATGCCTGAAGGCTCCTACCCACAGGACAAGGTGTGCGGTAATGAGGAGCAGCTCCTCGGCCAACTCCAAGAGCTGAAACTGGATGAAGACTTAGTGCAAACTCTCCAAAAATACAGCATCTTGCTGCTGGAAGGGGGCCCTTTCAGCAATCTGGGAGAAGTCATCCAGCGAGAGAGCGTTTCCATGCATACTTCTGCCAGTATTTGTTCTCAGCTCTGCTGTCTCATGATCCAGACCCGTTCTATAAATTAGCCTTACGTGTCACAAGGTTACCTGTTTTAGAAAACTCAGGTTGTGCAGATGACCCATCCCTCCCTCACCATATGGTGTCTCTGGTGCCCAGCCGTTATCCTCCCTGGTTCCCGCTTGGACACTTGGAATCAAAGCGGTGGGAACTGGCCTCCACCATGCTGACTGCTGCCAAAGGAGACACTTTGAGGCTCTGAACAATTCCGGAAGCAATGCAGAGGCACATTTGTTCTTCCTCATCTTCAAACTGGCTGAAAATGTGTTCAAGATTGCTACTCCCACTAACAGTAGTACTGACAGCGCCCTGCTCAACGTGGCCCTGGAATCTGGGCTACAGGTGATGCGGATGACCTTATCAACTACCTTAACTGGAGACCCCGAGAGATGGTACGATGCTTGGTGACCCGTGCTACAGAAGTGGGTACCTCCCACCTCCCTTTACCCCCAGGGGAAAGGAGTTTCTATGCCCTACTCTTGGGACAGGACAACAGATCCATGGAGCCCTCATATTCCTATTCTTGATGGCCTAAGAAAGGAGGGGGCTGATGGTGGGAGAAGATGGCCTTTGTTCAGCCAGCCTAAGTTCTGTCCTCACTGCTTAAAACAACCGTATGCTGATGTCAGCAGCACTTTGACCCTCGCATCAGAGACATGTCTAAGAGAATGAATTTTCAGCCGCCAATATTCAAGTGTGCCCCTGGGAGGAAGTGGGCCTGGTGGTTTGGTCCCTGTCCCTGTCCATGCTTGTGAGAAACCCCAGACAGCTTGGAGGCTCAGGATGCTTTCCTTTTTTTGGTGGCGGGGGGGGGGCGGGGTGGAGTCTCATTCTGTCACCCAGGCTAGAGTCTAGTGACTCAATCTCGGCTCACTGCAAGCTCCACCTCCCGGGTTGACGCCATTCTCCTGCCTCAGCCTCCTGAGTAGCTGGGACTACAGGCGGCTGCCACCACCCCCGGCTATGTTTTTCGTATTTTTAGTAGAAATGGGGTTTCATCATGTTAGCGAGGATGGTCTCGATCTCCTGACCTCGTGATCCACCTGCCTTGGCCTCCCAAAGTGCTGGGATTATAGGTGTGAGCCACCACGCCCAGACGGCTCAGGACCCTGTCTAAAGCCCAAAGCCCCAGCATAAGACTCTACCCTGAAAGGCCCCACTTCAGCTAGAACCCCTGGCAGATCCGCCACCCTGGCCTCGGGGCAAGCAAACCCAGGCTCTACTGGACTAAGAGCACCTGCAGAAACCTTCAACCCTCTG
>NW_022328476.1:0-1067 GCF_002776525.5 Piliocolobus tephrosceles | reverse complement strand
CTGGCTCAAAAAAAAAAAAAAAAAAGAAACAGGCTTGTCCAAAAGTACTAGCTAATATGTGTTTGAACAGAATTTTAAAACTTTGCTCTTTCTACTACACCACGTTGTGATCTTCAGTCACATTAGTGTCAAAGGCAGAGAGGAGACTGATCCCAAGTTTTAGATTACTTTTCTAGGGCCTTCTATATACAGATCATGGATACTTTTAGAAAAGTTGTAAAGTGCAAACCAAGTTCGCACTGTATTATAGAGTCTAGTATTTTGCCTTTGGTAATCAGACTTGCTTTCTGCAATGGGAGGTATTATTTAATTATTATTTTTTTCTTTTTTGTTTCGTTTTTGTTGTCTTTGTTTTGAGAGAGGGTTTTGCTTTGTCTCTCAGCCTGGAGTGCAGTGGCATGATCATGGCTCACTGCAGCCGTGACCTTTTGGGCTCAAGCAGCCCTCCTACCTCAACCTCCCATGTAGCTAGGACTACAGACATACGCCACCATGCCTGGCTAATTTTTTTTTTTTTTTTTTACATTTTTTGTAGAGACAGGGTATCACTACGTTGCCCAGGCTGGTCTCTAACTCCTGAGCTCAAGCTATCTACCTGCCTCAGTCTCCCAAAGTGCAGCTGTGAGCCACTGCACCCAGCCTACTTAACTAGTTTCATAACTCTGAGGATAGTAAAAATTTTGAATATGGTACTACTCTGTTTTGAAACAATATTTATTAAACAATGTTTATTGAGATTCCACCATAGGTACACTATATTAGGGCACATTTATTTTGAGATCAACTATCAACCTTTTTTAAAGTTTTTAAAATTAATTTTTTTGTTGTTTTTTAGACAGTCTCACTCTGTTGCCCAGGCTGGGAGTGCAATGGCGTGATCTTGGTTCACTGCAATGTCCGCCTCCCAGATCGAAACCATTCTTGTGCCTTAGCCTCCCGAGTAGGTGGGCCCACAGGCACATACCACCATGCCTGCCTAATTTTTATATTTTTAGTAGAGACGAGGTCTCACCATGTTGCCCAGGCTGGTCTTGAACTCCTGGATTCACCTACCTCTGCCTCTCAAA
>NW_022328475.1:0-1709 GCF_002776525.5 Piliocolobus tephrosceles | reverse complement strand
AGGCGAGAGATTTTGCATAGACTAGTCTTGGGATATTTTCCAACTGACCATTTTTCTCCTTGGCACCCCCACTATCCCACTGGGAAGGGCATACACTCTGCAAGGGAAACCTGAGAAATGGTTGTGAGTCTCCTCAGACAATAAGCATATCCTCCACCCACAGCTACCTCAAGTGCCCTTCAAATCAGAACCAGGATTGTAAATACTTATGACTTTAAAGTA
Source organism: Piliocolobus tephrosceles (assembly GCF_002776525.5). Lineage (NCBI taxonomy): Eukaryota > Metazoa > Chordata > Mammalia > Primates > Cercopithecidae > Piliocolobus > Piliocolobus tephrosceles. The sequence continues at coordinate 1,487 of NW_022328475.1, read as the reverse complement.
GTTAGAAACACATATACTATAGTATTTACAATACCATAAATGCATCTATTTATCTGGTGGAGCAATCTCTGAGATGGAAGAGTGTTCTGCATTTTCCAAGGGAGACAGGGCCAACGCCCAGGACTCGCAGGACGTAGGGGCAGAAGGTGGCATATCGTGGGGTTTCTGGTCGATCTGCAGGGCCCAGCTTCTCCATGAACAGTAGGCTATAGTGAGAAGCTTGCCAAGACACGCATGTTGACTGGAGTTGGACTCTCCCCATCCTTAGCCCTGTGGTCCTTTGGCCTCAGCCACAGGTGCTCAGAGTCCTGTTAGGGTGGACAAATGTTTCAGTGTTTTTGACCTGACCTGATACTTCCTGGGGACCCAGTCTGCAGGGCCGGTGAGCTATCTGGTTTCTCAGCCAAAGGGCTCTCAAATCAGCAGCAGCAGCTTTTTCTTGCCTTTGTAGATCTGTTTGAGATTGTCGATGAACTGGGCAAATTGCAGGTAGCCATCCTGGGGCAGCAGGAAGGTCTCCCGAGCCTTGCATAGAAACTCAATGAACTGTCCATATTGGCAATGGCTGATGGGCTGATGTGTGTTAGGTGCAGTGTGGGATGCTGATGTAAGCATTGATGGTGACATCGGCAACTGGCACAGTGGAGCTCTGTCAGTGGAGATGAGCTTTCCAGAGCTGCGGCAGCCTGGGATGCCGACCAGGCCAAGTGCAGTCACCACGCAACCTCGCACACAGGATGTCTGAAAGCACCATGGCAATATGCACACTCTTCACCACCAGGGGGATGAGAACTGCCAGCTCATTCTTGCCCAGAGAGTGGCTGAGGGCACAAACTCAGAGCACATCATTGATGGCTGGGTGGGTATCCTGGTTAAGAGCCAGGTTAAGATGGCTCATGGCCAATGAGGCCAGCTTGAAGGCACGGAGCGTGCAGCCACGGAGATGCACGTAGCAGGCAACGGGGAACAGCTGGGAATGGGCCGTGCCACTGGCAGCAGCCTCAGTGGCAATCTGGCAGGCGGCCGGCCTCAAAGGCAATGTGGTCTTTCTCAGAGTGTAAGGGCTGACAGGGCACAGCTCTGTGGATGCTTCATAGCACGCTGCAAGGCCAGTGTGCAAGCACAGCTAGCCAGTTCCTCCCGCTGTGGATAATCAAGACTGAGGCGCAGGATAGTGGTGTGGGATACGGCTGTGGCAGCTACAATACTAGTAGCCTCAGTAGGGGTGAAGAGTGTGTGCCAGCTCTGCAAGATGCTCACTGGGGCCCACACACCTGTCAGGCCAGTGCCTGAGCTCAGCCGTGGCCATCTGGGTCCTGATTCAGGTCTGCCCAGATTACCGTGTGGGGTTTGAACTTGGCCTGTGGAGATGGGTTATCCTTCCTCCTCAGCAACCTTGAGAAGATCTGAGGCAAACCAGGGCAAGGGAAGCATCCCAGACGGCCAGACCCCACTTGTGCTCTCTTCCTATCCCTTCCTTCCCCAGG
>NW_022328474.1:0-1709 GCF_002776525.5 Piliocolobus tephrosceles | reverse complement strand
CCTGGGGAAGGAAGGGATAGGAAGAGAGCACAAGTGGGGTCTGGCCGTCTGGGATGCTTCCCTTGCCCTGGTTTGCCTCAGATCTTCTCAAGGTTGCTGAGGAGGAAGGATAACCCATCTCCACAGGCCAAGTTCAAACCCCACACGGTAATCTGGGCAGACCTGAATCAGGACCCAGATGGCCACGGCTGAGCTCAGGCACTGGCCTGACAGGTGTGTGGGCCCCAGTGAGCATCTTGCAGAGCTGGCACACACTCTTCACCCCTACTGAGGCTACTAGTATTGTAGCTGCCACAGCCGTATCCCACACCACTATCCTGCGCCTCAGTCTTGATTATCCACAGCGGGAGGAACTGGCTAGCTGTGCTTGCACACTGGCCTTGCAGCGTGCTATGAAGCATCCACAGAGCTGTGCCCTGTCAGCCCTTACACTCTGAGAAAGACCACATTGCCTTTGAGGCCGGCCGCCTGCCAGATTGCCACTGAGGCTGCTGCCAGTGGCACGGCCCATTCCCAGCTGTTCCCCGTTGCCTGCTACGTGCATCTCCGTGGCTGCACGCTCCGTGCCTTCAAGCTGGCCTCATTGGCCATGAGCCATCTTAACCTGGCTCTTAACCAGGATACCCACCCAGCCATCAATGATGTGCTCTGAGTTTGTGCCCTCAGCCACTCTCTGGGCAAGAATGAGCTGGCAGTTCTCATCCCCCTGGTGGTGAAGAGTGTGCATATTGCCATGGTGCTTTCAGACATCCTGTGTGCGAGGTTGCGTGGTGACTGCACTTGGCCTGGTCGGCATCCCAGGCTGCCGCAGCTCTGGAAAGCTCATCTCCACTGACAGAGCTCCACTGTGCCAGTTGCCGATGTCACCATCAATGCTTACATCAGCATCCCACACTGCACCTAACACACATCAGCCCATCAGCCATTGCCAATATGGACAGTTCATTGAGTTTCTATGCAAGGCTCGGGAGACCTTCCTGCTGCCCCAGGATGGCTACCTGCAATTTGCCCAGTTCATCGACAATCTCAAACAGATCTACAAAGGCAAGAAAAAGCTGCTGCTGCTGATTTGAGAGCCCTTTGGCTGAGAAACCAGATAGCTCACCGGCCCTGCAGACTGGGTCCCCAGGAAGTATCAGGTCAGGTCAAAAACACTGAAACATTTGTCCACCCTAACAGGACTCTGAGCACCTGTGGCTGAGGCCAAAGGACCACAGGGCTAAGGATGGGGAGAGTCCAACTCCAGTCAACATGCGTGTCTTGGCAAGCTTCTCACTATAGCCTACTGTTCATGGAGAAGCTGGGCCCTGCAGATCGACCAGAAACCCCACGATATGCCACCTTCTGCCCCTACGTCCTGCGAGTCCTGGGCGTTGGCCCTGTCTCCCTTGGAAAATGCAGAACACTCTTCCATCTCAGAGATTGCTCCACCAGATAAATAGATGCATTTATGGTATTGTAAATACTATAGTATATGTGTTTCTAACTACTTTAAAGTCATAAGTATTTACAATCCTGGTTCTGATTTGAAGGGCACTTGAGGTAGCTGTGGGTGGAGGATATGCTTATTGTCTGAGGAGACTCACAACCATTTCTCAGGTTTCCCTTGCAGAGTGTATGCCCTTCCCAGTGGGATAGTGGGGGTGCCAAGGAGAAAAATGGTCAGTTGGAAAATATCCCAAGACTAGTCTATGCAAAATCTCTCGCCT
>NW_022328473.1:29015-35152 GCF_002776525.5 Piliocolobus tephrosceles | reverse complement strand
CCTCAGCCTTTCAACCAAGTAACTGGGATTACAGGTGCCCGCCTCCACGCCCAGCTAATTTTTGTATTTTTAGTAGAGATGGGGTTTCACCATCTTGGCCAGGCTAGTCTCAAACTCCTGACCTCGTGATCTACCCACCTCAGTCTCCCAAAGTGCTGGGATTACAGGTGTGAGCCACCGTGCCCAGCCAATAGTTATCTTTCTGTGTGTGTGTGTGTGTGTGTGTGTGTGTGTGTGTGTGGTGAGAACATTTAAAATCTGCTGTCTTAGCAACTGCAAATATTACCACATTATTATTAACTATAGTCAACATGTTGTACAATAGAGCTCTTGAGTTTTTTCCTCCTAGCTGAAATTTTTAGTGACAACCATTGAATTTGAGCATATGCGTTACTATGACCAAGCTATTTCATTTGTAGGGCTGTACTTAACTAAAATATACATGTGAACCAAAAGAAATTAACAAGAATGTTCATAGTGGCTTTTTTGCTAATAGCCCCAAACTGGGAACAAACCAATGTCCACCAACAGTAGAATTGATAGATGTGCCCTATTCAGGCAGAGCACTACCGATCAGGGAAAAGAAATGAACTGCTTCATGAAACCGCCTGAAGGAATGTCACAAATGTAATAATGCTGAGCCAAAGAAGCCACACACAAAACCATTCCTACCGAATGGCCCTCCATGCATCCATTTATGAAACAGGCAACACTAATGGGGCTGCTAAAACCCGGGTGACTCTTTGCTTTGGCAAGACAGATGGGCAGTGGTTAGGGAGCAGACCTTCAGGACAGGGATTGCCAGATTGTTATTTTTATTTCATTTTTTTGGACTGTGTGGTAGCTCCAAGCATGTGTCCTCTTTGTGATAAATCAGAGTAGTAGAATAATAGGATTCCTGTGTATATTACACTTTAATAAATGTATTTGAATTCATTTTTGCCATTAGGGAAAATAGTATAAATTATAATAAATCTTTGCAATTTTGATTGCTTTCTGCTTGATTACAAATAAGTCACCTGAAGGATTCCAAACTTGGATATTTTAATATAGAACTTTTGCCTGCAAATATATATTTCTAGAGATCCACAACTGTCTGATTAATGTCATTTGAGTGTAAAAAAGCAGTTATGTTGACAATTTGCTGACTCTCTAACCTTTTACCTGAAGTTAAGCTAATTATCCACATCCATCAATGAAACTGCATTCACGGAAGAGTCCAGTCCATGGCATAAATGATAGGAACTTCAGAAAAGTCATTTCTTCTTCATTATTTATGCAAAAACATTAAATTTCTTGGGAACACAGACCAGCAAACTCTCAGTTTAGTGTTGCTTCCCTTGCTTTCTGTAGTCTTGCTACCAGAGAAGGTTTTTATGTTCCAGAATTGCACAGAGGGAAGAACTGCCTATTATGGTTACCACTGTGGCCATTGAGAAAGGCACATGATTCCTAGGATCCCAGCAATGACCCTCCCTGGAGGTGATGGGAATTAAGAGACCTGCTATGGAAATTGTGAGGGCTGAGTAAACAGTCTCTACAAAGCTTTCTCTGTGTCTGGTACTTGAAGTCCACAGGCAGTAAAAAAGGGAAGATTACAAAACAGGCTGGGAGGGATTCCATGAGCAAGAGCTGGAACTCCATAAAAATAAAGTGAAACCCATGTTCATGAAGCTAAACACAGGCCAGTAACCCAGCAGTCAGAGAAACTAAAGGAAAAATCCAGGGAAAGGCAGAGCAATTGCAGGCTCAGCAGCTGTTTCATGCCAATGAGGCAAGTCAGCAGATGGGCAACAAGCGCGTGTGTGTGTGTGTGCGCGCGTGCGCACGCTCTTGCACTTACACACTGGCTACAAAATTCAATTCATTTTGTTCCAGTGTGTGAGTGTGCACGTGTGTGTATGTGCGCTCCTGTTGACCCAGTTTCTGCTCTATGTCCGGGTCCATGACCCTGGACGACCCCAGGTGTGCCCTCGATGACATCTGCAGGGATGGAGCACAGTCCCCGCCATTGGGCATTGCACTGTGAGATGCCATCCTTGGGGCCCTCAGGGTGATGGAACCCAATAGGCTTCCTTAGGCTTTCCTTTCAGATGGACAGGAAATAGATGATGCTCTACTGTCCTTTTGTTTCATTTCCTTCCATGGATTCTGTCACTATCTTCCTCTCCTCCTCAACTCTACAAGAAGGGGATTCCTGATGGGGGAAGGGTAGCTGGAGAGAAATGAGGCACCAAGAAATTAGCAAAGGGTCTTTTGGCCGTCTGGGGACAGTCCTCATGTGGTCCCCTGCCCAGTTGAGGGTTCCAGGCCGGTCACCCTGCAGCCTCGGTGCTATGTCTCTGGATCCAGCCTCCACAGGAAGAACCCTGGGAGACCCAGCAAAACGGGGTGCCTGGTCTGGCAAACATCCCCCTGTGCCTCTGGCTTTGCGGCCCAGACATTATGTCCAGGCAGTGCCAGGCCACCTCATTGCCCCCTTTGAGGTGAGCACAGAAAGCTTTTGGGGGCAAGCATGAAGGTGGGCACCCAGAGCCTGAGGCCGACTGTCCCTCCCTGTGTCCTGGAGAGGGGGCCTTGACCCAAGGAGACCCCCAGGGCATGGCCTGTGGGTGCTGATGTGGGGAGAGGAGGGTCTGTGGACTGAGCGGGGGCATTGGCAGGGGACATTGATCACCGTGGCTCAGAGTTCTGCTCAGGTCAGTGGGAACCTGGTCAGTGAAGGCCCGGTCAGTGGGGGCCTGGTCAGTGGGGTTCTGGCTAGCAGAGGCCTGGCCAGGTGGCCGCTAGGTGACCTCAGGCAGGGTTTGTCCTTGGAGCATCCTTGCCGCCATCTGTAGTGGGAATTAGTCATGGCATGCTGGAGGGCTACTGGAAGAAGGAGGTGAGCAGGTGTGTGAAATGCAGCCCTGCCACACAGATCTAGCACTTCACAGCCTAGCTGAGTCCTCTGCTAGGGAGGGGACCTGCCCTTTGCCCTTTGCCCCCAACTCTCAACCCTCTGCCCCCTATCCCCCATCTGCAATCTTAGGACTGCCCTGGATGGGGAAGTCTGAGGTTAGGGAGCACCTGTGGATGCTTCCATGATGGCCATGGGTCCTGCCGGGGGAGACGGTGACAAGGGTGACCCAGTGTCCTGGGTGCACATGTGAGTAAGGCAGCCGGGCTCAGGCAGAGCAGTGATACAGGCATGTACACGTGTTCACCCACATACACGTGCCTGCTCACATGCACAAACACTGCATGCACACACGTTGACACTTCAGAGGGTGGAGGGTGCTGACTCTGGGCCCAGCTGACCCAGGCAGGGGCCCATTGTGATGGGTGTCATGACCCCACAGTGTCACTGGTGCTGAGTACTCACCCGCCGGCCCGCCTGCCATCTCTATGTCTGGAGCTCTTGGAAACAAGACATAGAGGTGTCTGGTCCTGAGAAGAGGAAGTTTTGCTAAGCGAGAGACACGGCTGACTCAGGTGAGTGTGACCTGCTCTGTTCCCTCCCTGCTGACCTGGTGATAGTCAGTACCTGGTGGGCAGTGCTGGCCTCTGGGCAGGGTCATCCCTGAGCACTCACCAGGTGCCTGTTGTGCACTGACCTGGTGGACTCGGTGGGGTAGGTGCTGTCCTCGAATGTACCCGTTCCACAGGTGAGATGTCTAGGGTCAGAGAGGCAGTGACTGGCCAAGGGACCCAGACATGACTCTGGGCTGTGCTCTTAGCCCTGCCCTGTGCAAGCCCTGACCTCTGTGGCCCCCCTACCCTAGATTCCAAATCTGCCCGGGTTTTTCCGGCCCCTGACGGGGCAGTGTCTGGCCCTGGAAGAGCCAAGATCATGCCATTGCACTCCAGCCTGGGCAACAAGAGCAAAACTCTGTCTCAAAAAAGAAAAAATATACAATATGTTCACATGCTAAAACAGCACGAAAACATAAAAATTAACAAATTAGCCATAGATTGAAAGTGATTAAAAATTAAAGAAGCTATTTCATTGAATATTATACTGGTCAGCATTGAAGTTTACCAAAATTTAAAGATTTCAGATTGCTGAACATGTATGTTAATAAATTGTAGATAAGAATATATGTATTTATAAATATATTTCAACAGTTTCACTTCCTCAGAATAGTGTTACTACTCAAGTATCAAAGAGGCCAATTGGGTCATGAACACACGTAGAAGCATAAATGCAATGTTTATCATCTAATCTCCATGGAAAAAAATGCTCAAAAACTTAGAGATGTGAGCAGTACCAATAAAAATTTCTACAATTTGAAAAGATTGTTTAAAATGATGTCTATTTCCCTGGTTGGTTGTTACTTTTCTGGAAGCCTGAGGAGAGGAGAAGCTGCCAGTGAGGTCCCTGAGGTTACCCAGGCCCAGGAGAGACACAGCATCAGCTGACAACTGTGGTAAATGCCACTGAAGACTCTCACTGGGAAGAGGCTGCAGGACCGTGTCTGCCATGCTTGTGTTTTAAATGCTGGCCAAGATGAGTCAAAACTCCTTTTCCTTTATTAAATAGAAGAATTTTCAGGTACTCACAAAATGTTACACAAGACTAATTTATTGTGTTTGCCCTATATAATTTCTTTCTTAAACAATTTAAGCAGGAGTTATTTCACATACTGTATTTGGCAATCAGCTTTTGTTATTTCGAATCACTGGACAATAAATTTGCTTTCTTCCCCTTTTCTCTCTCTCTCTCTCTTTTTTTTTTTTTTTTTTTTTTTTTTTTTTTTTTGCTTTTTTGGCTCAGGCTGGAGTGCAATGGTGGGATCTCAGCCCACTGCAACCTCCACCCTGGCTCGCTGCATCCCTCCCTTCTGCAGGGAAGATGTCAATATTCACCCTACTGACCCTGGCCCATTCTTGGTATTGCACAAGTCCCCTGGGCCTTCGAACTGGCAGGTGACCTCAAGGCACCAACCACCCTGGGTCTCTCCTGGAACAAACACTTGCCTTCCACCATTATCATGTCTTGTTCAGCCTCAGAGGAGCGTGGTTGGGGTGGATTACTTCATGCCTTGATTCTGCCTTGCCGGAAACCACAGTGGCAGCAGGCTTGGGTGTCACCAAGTCCTCACGTTTCATGCTATTTCTGGAGGTTCTGGCCTTTGTGGCCTCGGAAAGGAAGGTGATCTGGTGCTTTGGGGAAGGCCCTCAGGATGCTCCTCCAGATGGTCTTCTTCAGGCCTTTTACTCAGCATTGATCTGATCAGTTCTGCGAGCTCTGGGCCATGATCTCTGGCACCTCGCGGCTTTCCATCAATAATTTCATAAACTCCAGACTTCGTGTCTTTTGCATGGAAAGCACTTGGTGCCCATTTCATATGACACCGCACCCTGGAGCCCAAATGTCAGCCCTGCGGGTGTGGGGTTTGTTGGGGACAATTTCGGGCTCAGGTGCAGGGGCGCTTCCCCAGGGCAGGCGCGTCCTGGTCCCCATCTGAGGCCGTGGGCTCCTGGCAGGAGGACCTGGAGTTTTCAGATCCCCGGGAAGGGTGCATTTCCCCCACTCTCGGGCACAAGCTGCCCTTTGGTAGCTTTGGGCACGGCTCACCGCCTTGCAGAAGCCCGCTATAGCGTGGAACAAGCGGTGTCCCTGCCCGGGACTGCTCCTGGGTGATGGCGCGGGGAGGCCTTGGCTGGGACAGATTGGGGCCTCCCGGTCGGGCAGCGCCCGGCTGCTGCTTTCAGAGGCTTTTGGTCACTGCCTGCCATCGGGATCCGCTCCCCCGAACCGGCCCTGCCCAAGGCGCGCGGGTAGTAGCGGGCAGCCAGGAGCCAGTGGCAGGCGCCGCCATTGGGATGACGGGCAGGAGGCTGCGCTGGAGCCCGCTAGGCAGCGACGACCCCTAAAGCAGCGGCGCGGGTGAGCGAGCGGCGGCGCGGGCAGCTGAGAGGCTGAGGTGGGTGAGGCGGTTGAGGGGCTGAGGCGACTGCGGAGATGAGGCGGCTGAGGGGCTGAGGCGGCTGAGGGGCTGAGGCGGCAGGGGGCTGTGGTGGCTGAAGGGGCTGAGGGTCTGAGGCGGCTGATGGGCTGAGGCGACTGAGGGGCTGAGGCGGCTGAGAGGGCTGAGGGGGCAGAGGCGACTGAGGGGCTGAGGGGGCTGAGGCGGATGAGGGGCTGAGGAGGC
>NW_022328473.1:0-28915 GCF_002776525.5 Piliocolobus tephrosceles | reverse complement strand
GAGGGAGCTGAGGTGGCTGAGGGGCTGAGGGGGCTGAGGCAGCTGAGGGCCTGAGGGGGCTGAGGCAGATGAGGGGCTGAGGGTGCTGAGGGGGCTGAGGCAGCTGAGGGGCTGAGGGGGCTGAGGGGCTGAGGGGGCTGAGGCAGCTGAGGGGCTGAGGGGGCTGAGGGGGCTGAAGCGGATGAGGGGCTGAGGGGGCTGAAGTGGCTGAGAGGGCTGAAGGGCTGAGGGGGCTGAAGGGCTGAGGGGGCTGAGGGGCTGAGGCGGCTGAGGGGCTGAGGCAGATGAGGGGCTGAGGCGGCTGAGGGGCTGAGGCGGCTGAGGTGGCTTAGGGGCTGAGGGGTTGAGGCGGCTGAGGCGGATGAGGGGCTGAGGGGGCTGAGGCAGCTGACGGGCTGAGACGGCTGAGAGGGCTGCGGTGGCTGAGGGGGCTGAGGGGGCTGAGAGGGCTGAGGCGGCTGAGGGGCTGAGGCGGCTGAGGGGGCTGAAGGGCTGAGGCGGCTAAGGGGCAGAGGGGCTGAGGCAGCTGTGAGGGGCTGAGGAGAATGGTTTGAACCTGGGAGGTGGAGGCTGCAGTGAGCCGAGATCACGCCATTGTACTCTAGCCTGGGGGAAAAGAGCAAAACTCCGTCTCAAAAATAAAATAAAATAAAATAAAAATAACACCTGAGACTTGTCAAAATTTCTATAATGAAATGCTTGTGTTTGCCTAAAATAAATTCCTATAAGAACAATAAAAGTGAGAAACAAAACAAATGTAAAATGGAAACAATTTCTAAAACCTGGCAAAAGACAGTAACATTAACCTATAATTAATGAACACATCTAAACTCAAACCAATAATTTTTCATGGTAGTAAAAATATACAACAGAAATTATGAGATGGTTTCCTCAGTGAAAAGCACCGTGTGTACAATCAGTCCCTAGGTCACTTCATATTTCTTTCTAACTTACAGTAACCAAATTCCTTTTCAAAGTAACCACATTTCTTTTAAGTGAAAAATTAAATATTACCTTCTGTGATCAAGAATTCTCTGAATACAAAATATATATATTTTTAACTTTAGAAGAAATTGAAAATATCTAGACGTACTAATCTAAAAATACAGGCCCTGGGTTTATATGATGTTAATATGTCTTCCAAATTTTAAGGAACAGGTATTTAAATGCCATACACTTTGTTTTCAAATTTAGAAAATGTTTCAACCTTTTGGCTGGGCATGTTGGCTCATCCCTATAATCCCAGCACTTTGGAAGGCGGAGATGGGAGGATCACCTGAGCCCAGGTGTTCTAGACCAGCCTGGGCAACATGGTGAAACCCCATCTCTACAAAAAATTACAGAAATTATCCAGGCATGGTGGCACCACCTGTATTCCCAGCTACTTGAGTGGCTGACAGGGGAGGTTTGCTGGAGCCAGAAAAGTTGAGGCTGCAGAAGGTAAAGTGTCGAGGCTAACAGATGGTAAATATTTAATTTTTCTCTTAAAAGAAATATTGGTTACATTGAAAAGAAAGTTGCTTAATGTAAGATAGACACATTTCTGTTAAAAAAATTTTCAAGTGAGCCTTGTTAGCACCACTGCACTTCAGCTTGAGTGAAGGAGCAAAACCTGTCAAAAGAAAGAGGAAGGGAGGGAGGGAAAGAGAAAGAAAAAGAGAGGGAAAGAAGGAAGTGAGGGAAGGAGAGAGGGAGGGAAAAAGGGAAAGAAGGAAACCAAAGAAAGAATATGTTTCAAGCTTTACAGTAGCAAAGTCACTGTGTAATGAATAAACTACAGAACCCAAACAAAATCGGATTCTACCGACCAGTCTAACCAACAGTATGATAAACTTCTGATTCGAATATCAAAAACCAATTTCAATAATAAATATATGGTATGAAAACCCCACAAAGGTCAAGTAGGAGGTATTATACTAAAATGAAATTTTGAGTTGAGAATAGGAAATCTATAAATCTAATCAAACAAATTGAAGACTTATGAGGAAATTGTACTGCCGATGTATTACTTGGCAAGCTATTCAGTGGAACACAAAGATATTCTTAATTAAGTTGCATATGTATTTTTAAATGTTTTCGTTGAAAAGGATTTTTTAGGCCGGGCACGGTGGCTCATGCCTATAATCTCAGCACTTTGGGAGGCCGAGGCAAGTGGATCATCTGAGGCCAGGTGCTCGAGACCAGCCTGGCCAACATAATGAAATGCCGTCTCTACTAAAAATGCAAAAATCAGCCCAGAGTAGTGTGGCACGTGCCTGTAATACCAGCTACTGGGGAGGCTGAGGCAAGAGAATCACTTGAAGCCAGAAGGTGGAGGTTGCAGTAAGCCGAGATGGTGCCACTCTATTCCAGCCTGGTCGAAAGAGTGAGCCTCCATCTTGGGGAAAAAAAAAAAAAAAAAAAGTGGATTTCTAAAACTGAGAACGTTAATAACTTGAAAAAGTATTCAAGGATAAAGAGAGAAAAAATAAATTCAGATTGTTGTTCACAATATAAATATATTTTAAAAGATAAGCTTTTTTTTTTTTTTATTCCTTGAATAAAAGGAGCAGATATTTAAATCCCATGCCTTTCATTTTAAAATTTAGGAAATGCTTACAGCTTCCAACACTGAAATTTATACTAACACAACTAATATAATCTATGGATAAGAAAAAAAAAAAAAAAAACGGAATTCTCTTGACCAATCTATTTTCTTGATTTTTAAAAGTCTAAATGTATACTCAAAGAAAGAAAACCATTAATAATTGATTCTCTTATTCAAAAATATTTACTGATCATTTACCTTCCACTAAGTGATCTCTAGCTCATGGAGATACTTCAGTGGAAAAATACATAAAGTTGCCCAGCTTCGTTAAGCTTAAATTCCAATCAGGAAGAAAAGAAGTAATTGGTCAGTGAGTTTCTTTATTTTTTTTTTTTAGACGGAGTCTCCTTCTGTCTCCCAGGCTGGAGTGCGGTGGTGCCATCTCGGCTCACTGCAAGCCTCCTGGGTTCACGCCATTCTTCTGGCCCAGCCTCCCGAGTAGCTGGGACTACAGGCGCCCGCCACCACGACCGGCTAATTTCTTTCTTTTTTTTTTTTTTTTTTGTATTTTCAGTAGAGACAGGGTTTCACCATGTTAGCCAGGATGGTCTTGATCTCCTCACCTAGTGATCCCCGCACCTGGGCCCTCCAAAGTGTTGGGATTACAGGCGTGAGCGACCGTGCCCAACCTGCGCAGTGACTTTAAAACAGGAGTATTATGATACAGCTTGGAATTATAAAAATTGCATACTGTGGTTGCTGTGTGGAGACTGGATTGAAAAAAAGGGCAACGATAAAAGCTTAAATTCATATAGAATATGGCTAGCCTATAATTTTGAGGGTCCCTGAAATAAGAATATATAATAGTTCTCAGGCTGGGTGCAGTGATTCGTGTCTGTATTCCCAGCACTTTGGGAGGCCAAGGCAGGTGCATTTCTTGAGGTCAGGAGTTCAAGACCAGCCTGGCCAATATGGTGAAACCCCATCTCTACTAAAATACAAAAATTAACTGGGCGTGGTGGCTGGCACCTATAGTCCCAGCTACTCAGAAGACTGAGGCAGGAGAATGGCATGAACCCGGGAGGCGGAGCTTGCAGTGAGTGGAGATGGCCCACTGCACTCCAGGCTGTACAATAGAGCAAGACTTCCATCTCAAAAAAGGAAACAAACAAACAAGAAAACTTGTATTATTGGCTTTTCTATAAATAGCACTTGGACTTATAATTCAGACACCATAGAATAATGTACCAAAATATTTTGCTTCCTTTCCCTTCTCTTACCAAACAATTCTCAGTTTCCTTTTCTTTTCAACTCCTTTTTTATACTTGTTTTTTTTAAAAAAAACTCTGCACATTTTCAATCTTAGTATTGCAGAAACAAAATATGTGATCAAACCACATATACAGGAAGAGTTGAATTATATCCAAGCACTTTTTATATAAGCAATTCCCCATCACTTTGTTTTGTGATTATTTTATACAATCGAATGTCTTCCAGATGTACATCCCAAAGCAGTGGTTGTCAAGCTCTGCTGTGTTGTCTAATTGCATCAGAATTATCCAAAATTCTAATGATAAATACAGATAAATCGGCACAACTCCAGATTTATGAAATCAAAATTTCTGCCGGGCATGGTGGCTCACGCCTGTAATCCCAGCACTTTGGAGGCCGAGGCGGGCGGATCACGAGGTCAGGAGATCGAGACCATCCTGGCTAACCCGGTGAAACACCGTCTTTACTAAAAAATAAAAAAATTAAAAATTAGCTGGGCGCTGTGGCAGGTGCCTGTAGTCCCAGCTCCTGGGGAGGCTGAAGCAGGAGAACGGCGTGAACCCAGGAGGCAGAGCTCGCAGTGAGCCAAGATGGGGCCGCTGCACTCCAGCCTGAGCAACAGAGCGAGACTTCGTCTCAAAAAAAAAAAAAAAAAAAAAAAATTCCAGAACCCAGGAATATGCATTGAAAAAAGTCTCCCTCAGGTGATTCTGATGTGATATGTGGTCTGAGTTTAGAATTCAAGGAAAATTACCTTCCTTGCCCTCCACTTGACCCGTATATCCACATGTCCTCTTCCTCTTTCCCATTGTGCTCTCTCTTTCTGCACCTTCGTCCATCCTCTCTTCCCTCCGCTTCTCATCCAGATCCGAAGCCTTCTCTCACCAATTCTCCTAAGACTCCAAATGGTCAGTTGCCTCTAAAGTTCCCTCTGTCCCATGAGCAAGTTATGCATGCAAATGTAGAATTTAAGCCTGGGCCTAGCTGAATCAAAGGCTGAAATTAAAGATTTCCCTAAACCCAGAGGGGACCAGCAAATACTTATAGAAGGTTATAAACTTCCTATGAGTGCAGATGGCTCAGGGTGACTGGATGCTATAGACCAAATCTTATTGTCTTCCTCAAAGTAGTGTGTTAAAATCGAATTCCCTATGTGATGGTCTTTGGAGGTGGGGCCTTGGGAGTCGATTACGATATGAAGCAGAGACCCCATCAATGGGATTAGGCTCAGGCCTGTAATCTCAGCAACTTTGGGATGCCGAGGCAAATGGATCACCTGAGATCAGGAGTTTGAGACCAGCTTGGCCACACGGTGAAACCCCGTCTCTACTAAAAATGCAAAAATTAGCCAGGTATGGTGGCAGGTGCCTGTAATCCCAGCTACTCTGAAAGACTGAGGCTGGAGAATTGCTTCAACCCAGGAGGCGGAGGCTGCAGTGAACCAAAATTGCACCATTGCACTCCAGCCTGGGTAAAAAGAGCAAAACTCTGTCTCAAAAATAAAATAAAATGAAATAAAATAAAATAAAGAGAAAAATAAAACATAAAAAGATCTCATGGAGATTTCTGATCCAAGACTGGCATTTCCACACAGCATTTTGCCAGTCTTTCTAAGAAGCAGCTCTGTGGGTCAATAACACAGCTGCATTTTTATTGTGCAAAAGCACAATTAAAATCATAGTCTCTTTGGGAGGCCGAGGCGAGCAGATCACGAGGTCAGGAGATTGAGACCATCCTGACTAACACAGTGAAACCCCGTCTCTACCAAAAATATAACAGATCAGCCAAGTGTGGTGGGTGCCTGTAGTCCAAGCTACTCGGGAGACTGAGGCAAGAGAATGGCGTGAACCCAGGAGGTGGAGCTAACAGTTAGCCGAGATCGTGCCACTGCACTCCAGCCTGGGCGACAGAGCCAGACTCCGTCTCAAAAATAATAATAATCATCATCATCATCTACGTCTTTCACTAAAACTACAGTCAGTCAAGGAGATCCTTTCAGCTGAGAATTCATACAGAGAGCTAGACTCCTTTATTTCTGGCTGTTTTATATTTTCCTGTTAGAACTTTGGAATGTATTATCTTTTTAGCGCCTCCAATGCCATCAAAAAAAAAAAAAAAAAAGAATCTGGGACATCATTTTTCACCATGAAAGCTGGGACTTCTTGTAAGTAGGCATTAAAGAACTCCCAGGTGTACTGTAAGAATTTTGGGGACAAAATGGCACACCAAAAGGCAGCAGGTTGCCTCATTTGGAGTGAGTGCAGGGATGGTGCTAA
The DNA here is from genome assembly GCF_002776525.5 of Piliocolobus tephrosceles. Classification (NCBI taxonomy): domain Eukaryota; kingdom Metazoa; phylum Chordata; class Mammalia; order Primates; family Cercopithecidae; genus Piliocolobus; species Piliocolobus tephrosceles. The sequence goes on along the minus strand of NW_022328473.1, from coordinate 22,840 downwards.
CCCCAGGGAAGAAAGGAAATGGCTCCTTCCAGGGAATGCTGAGCCAAAGTGCCCTGTGCTCCCCACACTTCATCTGCAGCAACAGGAAGCTTCGCCCTGGGAAATCGCCCCCAGGCTGCTCCTGATCTTAAATTCCACCAGATTTCCCTCAACCACATTCTACTCCTTTGCTGGTTGCTCAACAAAGACCTACAAACCTGCTGATGGCTGTGGTGAAAACCAGGAGGAGGGCAGACATGGGACTGGTTCTCTTCCTCTTCCTCCCTGGGTCAAACTCTGAATCCCCGCTTTACGTTTTTTTTGTTTTTGTTTTTGTTTTTGTTTTTGTTTTTTGAGCCACGGTCTCACTCTATCTCCTAGGCAGGTATGCAGTGGTGTGATATCAGCTCACTACAACCTCCACCCCCCAGTTCAATTGATCCTCCTGCCTCACCCTCCCATGTAGCTGGTATTACAGGCACATGCCACCATGCCCACCTAATTTTTGTATTTTTAGTAGAGCTGGAGTCTTTTGGCCAGACTGGTCTCAAACTCCTACCCTCAAGCAATCCTCCCACCTCAGTCTCCAACTAGCTGGGATTACAAGCATTCACCACCTCGCCCAGCTAATTTTTGTATTTTTAGTAGAGTCAGGATTTCACCATGTTGGTCAGGCTGGTCTCGAACTCCTGGCCTCAAGTGATCCACCCAACTCCACCTTCCAAAGTGCTGGGATTACAGGCACAAGCCACCACAGTGGGCCCCTGCTTTACTTCTGCATAAGAGCTGACAATCCCTTTGCTCCCTTCCATTTCCTCCTCTTGTTTCTTCCCCTGCCTCTCTTCTCCCTCTTCTTTCCTTCTCTGCACTGGCACACCTTCCCCTCTGCCCGTTCTCCATCCCAAAGTTGGAAGGCAGTAGTCAGCCCCAGGTCCTATCTGACGAAAGCAAAGCTGGGTCCAAAGGGCAAAGTACAGAGCTTTTAATGCATTTTTTACTTCTTCTCCCTTTCAATTCCTGTTTTCTCCTCTCCTAAGCACACAGAAGCAATCTCTAGAACATCCCTTCCCTGAGCAAAGCCATGGCTTTCTTTTTCCTGTCCTCCTCCTGTTCCTACTTTGAAAAGGAAAGTATTGGCCAGGCGCAGTGGCTCACGCCTGTAGTCACAGCACTTTGGGAGGCTGAGGCAGGTGGATCACGAGGTCAGGAGATCGAGACCATCCTAACATGGTGAAACCCCGGTTCTACTAAAAATACAAAATATTGGCCAGGCATTGTGGTGGGCACCTGTAGTCCCAGCTACTCAGGAGGCTGAGGCAGGAGAATGGCGTGAACCTGGGAAGTGGAACTTGCAGTGAGCCGAGATGGCACCACTGCACTACAGCCTGGGTGACAGAGCGAGACTCTGTCTCAAAAAAAAAGGAAAGTATCTGTACCCACTTACGTGAACAAGGGACTTCCTTATGGCTGTTCTTCAGAGGATGCATTCGCTATGTTCTTTCTGATTTCCAGTCTCTCCATTCTAGGATCAATTTCCTTCATTCCAACACCCTTTGTCCAAGATCCAGGATACCCCCACTCATTCTCAAACATGCACTTCAAAACTTCTTTCCAGCACTCCCTTTGTCCCCAGTCAATCATGGTATCCAGTGGCTTGACATGATGCTTCTGTTCTTCATGTAATCTAGAGCAGAGAGGCTGAGAATGACTGATGTCCCTTTAAATGCAGGACAGTGCACAGTCTCTAGAGGCGAGAGTCTCTTAGCCCATCATAGAGAACCTTTCTTTCTTTTTAAAGAAAGATTACAGATTATAGAATTATTCATCCAAACAATTTCCAAATAGCACACAGAGGGGTTTCATAGACAGTAGCCTTGATTCAGATAAACCTGTATCTCTGCAACCTTCACCAAAGTGGTATTGGCTGCAGATGAGGCTACCCCCCCCTGGGGCCATGTTTTCACAGCAGAGTTGCTATTGGGCTATGGCTTAAAGGATGACCAAGAATTCCTCAAGCATAAAAGGAAGGTAAGGGCACTAAAAAGGGTGTATGTGCCCACCGTTTAGGAAGATTGCTTCAGATATCACGATCTCTTATGTGAACAGCTACAATTATTTTTCTTAACTCTCATCTTCCCTCCCTCCATACACCATTTCAAAGTGAAAAACAAGATGATGTGTCTTCCCTAATTAAAAAATAAAACAAAATAAAAACCCTACATGACTCCCCATAGTAGATATTCCAAACTCCAATTCCAAAGTCCAAGGAAAATTGTTCCTGGAGACGTTAACAGTTGTTATGGGGGAATGGGAGAGAGGGGAAATCAGGAAGGGATAAAAGTTGAGACTAAATTAATCACGACCCTCTTCACCTAGCTGAGTTTGGACTTTGGACTTTTAGCTGAGTTTGGAGTTCAGCATCTCACAGAGGACTAGTCCATGAAGATGCTAATCAATGCTCCAAGATCAAAGAGCTCACTTGTTTAATAAGTTAAGCAATTTGAATCCTGAATCCCCTTCTTAAAGAGTCCTAATTGATTTTAGAAAATTGAAGCCTTGGATGGGTGCTGTGGCTCACACCTATAATCCCAGCACTTTGGGAGGCCAAGGCAGGCAGATTGCGATGTCAGGAGTTCAAGACCAGCCTGGCCAACATACTGAAATCCCATCTTTACTAAAAATACAAAAAAAAATCTAGTTGAGCGTGGTGGTGCATGCCTGTATTCTCCCAAGGCAGGAGAATTGCTTGAACCGGGACCCAGGAGGCGGAGGTTGCAGTGAACTGAGATCACGTCACTGCATTCCATCCTGGGCTACAGAGCAGGACTCCATCTCAAAAAAAAAAAAAAAAAAAGAAAAAAAAAAAAAAAAAGGGCTGGGCGCGGTGTCTCAAGCCTGTAATCCCAGCACTTTGGGAGGCTGAGACGGGTGGATCACGAGGTCAGGAGATCGAGACCATCCTGGCTAACATGGTGAAACCCCGTCTCTACTAAAAAATACAAAAAACTAGCCGGGCATGGTGGCAGGCACCTGTAGTCCCAGCTACTTGGGAGGCTGAGGCAGGAGAATGGCGTGAACTCAGGAGGCGGAGCTTGCAGTGAGCCGAGATCCAGCCACTGCACTCCAGCCTGTGCGACAGAGCAAGACTCTGTCTCAAAAAAAAAAAAGGAAGAAAGAAAATTGAAGACTCTGAGAAGTCCTGCAATGGAAAGGAAATGTGTTTAATCTTGTATAAAGGTTAATCAAAGAGTTTTTTGCAAGGAAATGATTTCTCCTCTCTCCCATTTCCCCCATAACAACTATTAACATCTCCAGGAACAATTTTCCTTGGAGTTGGAATTGGAGTTTGGAATATCTGCTATGGGAGCTATGCTAGGGTTTTTATTTTGTTTTATTTTTTAATTAGGGAAGACACATCATCTTGTTTTTCACTTTGGAAATGGTGTATGGAGGGAGGGGAGATGAGAGTTAAGAAAAACAACTGTGGCTGTTCCCATAAGAGATCATGATATCTAAAGCAATTTTCCTAAAGAGTAAGGGTGACTGGTTCCTTGCTTAAAATGCTGCTGACATTCCCTCTGCTGAGAGGTTAAGATTCAAACTCCTGCATGTGATTGACGAAACCTTCCATGATAGTTCCCACCTGCTTCTCCACTTCTAGCTCCTTTAGAACAAATCCTCAAACAAACAAACAACCTTCACCCCCCAGCCTCTAACCAGAATGACTTATATGCTCCCTCCAGCTGCTCCTGTCTGAGCTCTTCTCATTGGCTGGAATGCAGTTCTTTTGTCCACTTGGCAAATGCCTATTCATCTTTCAACAGAGATCAGCCTCTCCAGGAACTTTCCAGACCCATCCCTGACCTCTACCATCTGTGCAGCCCACCAAGCCCCCTACCCCTGTGTAGAGGGAATCACTTCTGTATTCCCAGTGCCCCTGTGGTGTAGTTTCCACCTGGGATTCTAAAATGCAAACTCCAGTTTGACACTATTTATGTGTTGTTTGTAATGTAGACTTATGGCCTCGCACCGTGCCTGGCCCATAGTAGGTGGTCAGTATCATTTGAGTAAAATGTGATGATGGGAATTGATGAGAAAATGTAGAGAAAAGGAAAGTTTCGAGAGAAATGGAATGGGTAGAATCAATAGGTCTTGCTGATTGATTGGGTGCAGAGGCTTAGGGAGCTGAAGGACACTCTGAAGTAAGCTCAAGACCTTAGAAGGAGGAGTTTTGATAGAGGGAAAGATGAATGTCGCTTTAAACTTACTTCTTTTTAAAATTTTTACTTTTTCTTAAAGTAAGATTTACATATAGTGAAATGCGTAGATCTTAATTACACAGTTGGACTAATAATACATGCTGAATTGAAGATGACTATAAGACATTCAGGTGGAGGTATTGTGAAGATGGCCAGCAGTGTGTATCAAAGCACAGAGTCTCGTGCTAGAGACCGAGCTCTGGGGTCCTTGTGGGAAGTGGTACTGGGTGCAGATGAGAGTACCCCCGGGGTGAGAAGCCAGGGTCAGTCAGCCATTGTGAATTGGAGTCACCTTGGGGTACTGGGATATCTGGAGTTCTTTCACTAATCTCTAGGATGTTCTCATCTTCCTTTGAATATTTTCTGCTTTTGTTTTGGCTGAGCTGGGCTTCCCTTTTGTTTATGGGCTGTGAAAGGATTAGAAACTATACTGGAGAGTAGAAGGGACACGGAATGGGATGGCCACAGTTAATTGGAATGTGTATAGAGGACCCAATCTTTGATCTACATGACTACGCTTATGAAAACAGTGTTTATTCATCCATTCACAGGGAGTCAGTCCATCACTTCCTGAGTGGGTGATGGGGCTCCCATTCCTGGTGACCACCACATACAACAGATGAGGAAAGAATTCGAAAATAAACAGAAATGACTCATAGTTTAATATGAAAACCAAAAGTGCATTAACCATGCTATCTCTTAGCATCCTGAAATCCTGAAGCAGTAGTCATGAACTCATTGGGCAAATAAATGTCCTCAGTTAGCGGTTAGCATTCATTTCTCGCCAAAGTATACTGCATTTAATTAAATGTACAGGAAAAATTCTGGCCAGAGGAGTTACGGCGATGAAACGATCCCTGTCTGGAAGTCTAGACATCTTTGGTTCTTTGTCCAGTTCTCTCTGCTGTGTGACCAAAGACAAGTGATCTCTCTGAGCCTCAGATGCTTCTTTCAAAACATGCAGAATATGTCAACGTCAACCCTGAATCCTGTATTTACTCAGTTTCTGAATAAAGATTCTTGGCTGGGAGTGGTGGCCAATGCCTGTCATCTCAGCACTTTGGGAGGCTGGGGCAGGTGGATCACTTGAGGCCAGGAGTTTGAGACCGGCCTGGGAAACATGGTGAAACCCCATCTCTACAAAAAAAAAAAAAATCAGCCAAGCATAGTGGTGCATGCCTGTGGTCCCAGCTATTTGAGAGGCTGAAGTGGGAGGATCACTTGAGCCCAAGAACTTGAGGCTGCGGGGAGCCATGATTGCACTAATGCACTCCAGCCTTGCTGACAGAGCGATACCCTATCTCAAAAAACAAACAAACAAAAAAACCCAAATATTCTTCAGCTTCTATTCTGTTCCAGGCACGGAGCTGGTTAATAATTCCTGCTTCAGGCTGGGTACGGTGGCTCACGTCTATAATCCCTGCACTTGGGAGGCTGAGGTGGGTGGATCACGAGCTCAGGAGTTCAAGACCAGCCTGGCCAAGATGGTAAAACCCTGTCTCTACTAAAAATACAAAAATTACCCGGACTCAGTGGCAGGCACCTGTAATTCCAGCTACTCGGGAGGCTGAGGCAGGAGAATCGCTTGGACTCAGAGGGCAGAGGTTGCAGTGAGCCAAGATCATGCCACTGCACTGCAGCGTGGGTGACAGAGTGAGACTCTGTCTCAAAAAACAAAACAAAACAAAGCAAAACACAACACAACTCGTTACCCAATATTCCAAAAAGCAAAAGGGAGGAAGTTTTATACTAGTTGTTATCATAAGGACAGTTTCTATGATTACAGTACAATTAGATTAGAAATTAATAACAAAGAGATAAAAATGTATGTGAGGCAATTCAAAAACACAAAAGATTGAAAACAAAGAAATATAAATTGCACTATTCATAAACAGAAAACAATATGGTTGTCTACAAAGAAAGCCCAAGAGAATATACAGAAATTATTGAAATTAACGGGAATTTAGTAAGGCTGCTGAATCTTAGAATAACTGGATTCCTGTGAAGAGCATGTTACCATAAGAAAATGCTATAAAAACCACTACAAAGGCAATAAAGGGTATAGTGCCTTGGAATCAATATAACAAAAACATGCATGACTTCTATGGAAAAGGCATTATAAAACTTTATTAGAATTTAAGACCTAAATGCTTGGAGCTAGGACATCACTGCCGTGTGTAGGCAAACTAAGTATCTCTCCAAAAAATGCTTTTTTTGGTTTAATTTAATTCCAAGATTATGCTGAAAATTTGTTTATGTATTTATTTTTTATTTAACTTTGTATAGAGAGATAGTGAAGCACATGTAACTAAGAGAATTCTGAAGATGGAAACAGGGTGGGGAGACCAGCCCTACAGACGTGGAGACGCACCACGCCGCATCCTCGCTGCTCTTTGGGTTTGCCAAAGTTCCGAGCACATGGAACAAAGACACTCGGAGACTAGAAGCTGCCAAAGTACATAATTCTAGATGATGAAGATGAGGTTGTTTCCCGTCCCTTTTCCCCAATTATTAAACGTGAAGCTTGACCCAGTAATTTTCCCCCCAGCTTTCCCAACAACCCAAAGTCAAAGCTCTGTTTCACCTCAAAAAAATGCACTGGAACACAACAGTAATAGGAATTTCTAGAGCATTAGGAACTATAAAAGATGGAGTTGAAAACTCTTAATGTTTAAAACTGCTGGGAAAAAATTACCATGCCTATAGATAGTATGTTTACAAATTTTGGAAAACAGAGAAGCAAGAAAAAACTGAGATGGAACTATAAAGTAGGCAGCTTTGAACCAGTCTGGTGACCGTACAATTAGTAATACCTTGCATAAAGTGTGGGCAAAGTTGGGGATGACCTGCACTAATAATACATTTTTAAAGAAGAATTGTTAGAAATGCCTACACATCTCATGCCTGTAATCCTAGCACTTTGGGAGGCCAAGGTGGGCGTATCACGAGGTCAGGAGATCGAGACAAGCTGGCTGACACAGCAAAACCCTATCTCTACTAAAAACACAAAAAATTAGCCAGGCATGGTGGCATGTGCCTGTGGTCCCAGCTACTTGGAAGGCTGAGGCAGGAGAATTGCTTGAACCTGGGGGGTGGAGGTTGCAGTGACCCGAGATCACACCACTGCACTCCAGCCTGGGCAACAGAGCAATACTCCATCTCAAAAAGAAAAACGAAACAAAACAAAAATAAATGCCTACACATTCAGCAAGGTGCATTTCAAACAATAAAATGCAAAACACTCTATTATTATATCTGCCTTAATACGTACAATATGCATCATGATTTTATTTATGTATTTTCACGACACTGTATGCATTGTCAATATTAAAAACAGAAATAACATTTAGTTTTTCCTACATTAAAAAGTGTAATTTCCTTAAGATTCAAAAATCCATGAGGAATAACTAATACACTTACATTTTTACTCTAGGATGTTTTTTCAAAACAACGATCATAGGAATTAAAACATTCATATATGATGTTACAGACAGGTTGATATTTAACACCAGAAATTAATTCGGTGTATTATCCTCACATTTATAATAAAACAAATATCCAGGTTCACTCCCCCTCTAATCTGGTAGTTCCTTCTACCTTGTTGGCCACTGGTTCCACAACACAGCTGGATAGTACTATGTTGGCAATAATCTATGAGTTTTCCTTAGGGGAAATCACAGGAGCTTACCCAAATAAATCCATGCCATTTCATTTTGTCTGATTTTGGTAGCAACCTGATTCAATAAAACAATTTCTTAACTTTTAGGATGTTCATTATATATTTCTTCCTATCTTGCCAAATATAAGGCTGGTCACTTTATTAAAATTTTTAGACAGGATAAAAAACTTAACAATGCTAACCTTTCTATATGAAATGAGTGTTCTGACACCTAAATAGAATTAAATGGCTACTAAGTCATTCATATTTTTTGGTGCAAAGCAATTAGTTTGGGTCATGTTAAATTGCTGACTTGTTGACTTGCAAAAGTGATAGTTTCAGATGCTTCAACCTGTATATCTTGGAGTGAGTGGTGGCTTTGTGATTGTTAGGAATTAAAACTTACTAAGTTCTACACAGATAAAGGGCATGAGAAAGGTAACCTAGATGAGCAATTATTTGTCAATAAATCAGGAATACACATGTAATTGAAGTATTACAACAAAAAATATGAACATCTTAAGAGCTGCAGAAAAATCGCCTTACTCTGTCCAGAGGGGAGGTTGTTGGTCCAGCCAGCTCACCTGTCAGGTCTCTGGCTCCTATGCTAGTCCTTTATGTGTTGGAACCACAGATACTAGTGTTTCTCCAAATATTTACCTATGTGATGATATTATTGTTGTCATTATTATTTGTAATATCCATCATATTTCCTGGGGGCATGAGTGATACTTATGTCCACATGTCCGACACACAGGCCTGGCAAATACAAGATGTGCAGTAAGTGTTGATGCACGGGTGGTGACAGTCATTGGCCAAGCACTTTCCCATGCATTATCCTACACAATAACTTTAAGAGTGCATTGTATCATACCTTCCTCTTGCTCTTGAATCAGTATTTTTTTTTTGTTTTTAAATTTATAACATCACAAATGCCTAATAATCACAATAGGAATCTCTTAGGACTTTAGCAATAAAGTTCTGATAAACTGAAATCCTAAATCTTTTCAGTCAGGTGTTTTTATGGTGAAGGCAGATTGCTATTCCTTGCATGGTAACTGCATTTAAGTTTTATGCAGTGGCTACATCGGAAAGAGCAGTGGTGTGCTTAATTGTATGGAGAATGTAATCTCACGTCTGCACCCATGACCACTTGCTTTTCTGTGGTCAGGTTCATGAACAGTGAACACTGGTCCTCAGATGACCTCACTAAATACATTACTACGTTTGTAAGTGTTCACATGAGCATTTTGATTTCCCTGCTATTATGGATGGAAAAAAGGAGTCAAATTCTGTAAAATATCTGAGGACATTTATTCTGAGCCAAATATGAGTGACCAGTGGTCCGTGACACAACCCTCAGGAGATCCAGAGAGCATGTGCCCAAGGTTGTTGGGGCACAGCCTAGTTTATACATTTTAGGGAGACACGAGACTTGGTCAGATACATGTGAGATGCACATTGGTTCAGTCTGGAAAGGCAGCAAGAAGTGGGGAAGGGGAAATTTCCAGATTATGGGTAGATGGAACAATTTTCTGATTGCCAATTGGTTGAAAGAGTTAAGTTATTAACTGGAAGACTTGGAATCGGTAGAAACGAATGTCTGGATTATGATGATAAGTTGTGGAAACCAAAGTTTATCATGCAGATGAAGCCTCCAGGTAGCAGGCTTCAGAGAGAAGAAATTGAAACTGTTTCTCAGTAGACTTAGTTTGTTCCGCTGGTAATTCTCAAAGGGAGGAGGGTGTAATGAGGCAGCCCCGGCCCCCTTCATGGCCTGAACCAGTCCCTCAGGTTAGCCTTGGAATGCCCTTGCCCAAAGGAGGGGTCCATTTTTAGTAGAGAGGGGGTTCCATCGTGTTAGCCAGAACGGTCTCGAACTCCTCCACTTGTGATCCGCCCACCTCGGCCTCCCAAAGTGCTGGGATTACAGGCGTGAGTCACAGCACCAGGCCAACATTTTTTTTAAAAAACAGAAGTTAAATGCTTATAAAAACTGAATGGTAATGCAGTATTGCCTAAGGTCTTGCCGTTTAATAATATAAATAACACATTAATAATAACTTAGAGCATCACTCAGTTTTCATGTGCTTAATTTCAACTTTTTCCTTTATTGAATGAAAATCTGGCGACTTGATTGTTGGCGCTTTTTTTGTTTTGTTGTGTTTTGTTTTTGAGATGGAGTCTCCCTCTGTCACCCAGGCTGGAGTGCAGTGGTGAAATCTCGGCTCACTGCAAGCTCTGCCTCCCGTATTCATGCCATTCTCCTGCCTCAGCCTCCCCAGTAGCTGGGACTACAGGTGCCCGCCACCATGCCCGGCTAATTTATTTTTGTATTTTTAGTAGAGATGGGGTTTCACCATGTTAGCCAGGATGGTCTCAATCTTCTGCCCTCCTGATCCGCCCACCTTGGCCTCCCAAAGTGCTGGGATTACAGGCATGAGCCACCTCGCCTGGCTGATTGTTCCTGTTTTTTAAGAGTTGAGTTCTCACTCTGTCATCCAGTCTGGAGTACAGTGGTGCAGTCACAGCTCACTGCCACCTGCAACTCCTGGGCTCAAGAAATCCTCTTGCCTCAGCCTCCTGAGTAACTGGGACTACAGGCATGCACCACCACACACAGCTGAAAATGGGGGAACTTGGAAAAGGTATTGTTTCTTACAACCTACTTGGTCTTGACTTTTGAAGTAATTAGAATTGGATTTAAAATTTGGTCCTGGAATAGCCATAATTGATCATTATTCCAGGAAAAGTAAATAATGGTGCACCCAACTAAATGCTTAACAGATTCAGATTATATTAAATAAATTAAAACAAAATGTGTTTTAGAACCTGTATTCACTGTTTAGTACTTCATTGGTTTTACTTTACTTGGTAGCCATGTGTGTCTAGTTCATCATAGTGACAACTGGGGATATGCCAATGATAATTTTTATAAAATTCTGTTTTGGCTAATTAAAATTGTTACTCCAAGAATGTAAGACTTAGAACAAAAATTTATAATAAATTCTAAAGAGAAGAGATACATGTTCAGCACTGTTCCTCCATAGATCTTGCTAGGACGTAACCTATAGTCAAGGTGTTTTGTTTTGTTTAACAATATTTAGTAATGAGATTGTTAAATTATCATTGATATTTGACCATTTAAAATACCAAGCTCTTCTCATTGGTTTTCCTTTACCTGGCAGGGAAATGTCTGATTTATCATAGTGACTACTGGAGACATGCCAGCGGGAACCCATTCCCACTAGGTACAAAAGAACAAATGCTACAGCAAATTACCCTGAAGGAAAAATCAAGATCTGGCTTAAATAGGAATACATATTTATGTATGCACAGAGGCCAGGTGCAGTGGCTCATGCCTATACTCCCAGCACTTTGGGAGGCCGAGGCAGGCAAATCACTTGAGGTAAGGAACTCAAGACAGGCCTGGCTAAAAAGGCCCTGTCTCTAGTAAAAATACAAAAATTACCTGGGCGTGGTGGTGGGCACCTGTAATCCTGGCTACTTGGGAGGCTGAGGCAGGAGAATCGCTTGAACCTGGAAGGCAGAGGTTGCAGTGAGCTGAGACTGCGCCATTGCCCTCCAGCCTGGGCAATAAGAGCAAATCTCGTCTCAAAAAAAAAAAAAATTAATTAATTAGTTAAAAATAAAAATAAAAGCTCCAGAGTATTGAAATTATGCAATGTCACTTGGTTTTGAAGAATAACTGTTATATGTTGACTCTGTATATAGCATACATTTTTCTACTTGCATTACAAAGTTCCTGTTGAAATAAGAAAAACTTTGGCTGGGCGCCGTGGCTCACGCCTGTAATCCCAGCACTTTGGGAGGCCGAGGCGGGTGGATCACGACGTCAGGAGATCGAGACCACCCTGGCAAACACGGTGAAACCCTGTCTCTACTGAAAGTACAAAAAAAAAAAAATTAGCCAAGTGTAGTGGCAGGCACTTGTAGTCCAAGCTACTCGAGAGGTTGAGGCAGGAGAATGGCATGAACCTGGGAGGCAGAGCTTGCAGTGAGCCGAGATCGTGCCACCGCACTCCAGCCTGGGCGATAGAGTGACACTCTGTCTCAAAAAAAAAAAAGAAAAAGAAAAAAAGAAAAGTTTGAAGTTTCAAATAAGTCTGTTTGTGGATTATACCAATTATAGATACTTAAAACATAAGTAATCATAGAGGAAAAAGGGATAGACAGTGGGGTGGAATTTGAGGTATTTGTAACAGTTTCCCCCTGTCTAAATCATCTATTGTTTGAAGTTAGTTTCTTTAACCTTTGTGATAGCACTAATGCTATATGGCTTATTTTTATCATTTCTCTTGAATTTCCTTTGATTCCCCTTCTCCTATTACCAAAATTGCTTACTGGCCTGGCACAGTGGCTCATGCCTATAATCCCAGCACTTTGAGAGGCCAGGGTGAGAGGATTGCTTGAGGCCAGGAGTTCGAGACCAGCCTAAGCAACATAGTGAGACCTCATCTCTACAAAAAGTTTTTGAAAAATTAGCTGGGTGTGGAGGCACATGCCTGTAGTCCCACCTACTCAGGAGGCTGAGGCTGCAGTGAGCTATGATCATGCCACCACACTCCAGCTTGGGCAACAGAGCAAGACCCTGTCCGCCTGGTGCGGAGGGGCGGTGGAAACCACTCACCATTTTACCATTTCAACATTTGCTTCTTGTAGGAACACTTAATAGGTTAACCAGAATACAAGGAGAGAGAATTCTCTTTTATCGCAGACAGAACTCAATGATTCAGTGCTGTCAAATCCCTTATGTTGGAGGCAATTTTAGGAAAGAAAAAGAAAGAGTATTTCCCCCATGACATGGATCTGAGGCCCTATATTGCAAATGCAGGAAGCATTGGCTATGCTGAAAGCAGCTCCTTGTCATATTCATAATTTCCCAGTGAGAGACAAGGTAGAAACTGCTCTCGCCTGAGCACACATGTCATCCTCAATGTTACCTGTGAGACCACCAGGACCTTCTACGAAAAATGCTTCCACACTGACTCCCTCACTAGGCCATAAGGCATAATGTAAGAAATTTAGCATGTTTCTAACAATTCAAGAAAGCCAAAATCAAAGCAGACATCAACTTCACAAATGATATATTAATCTGGGCTCAGATATGGAAATTATTATTATTATTATTATGAGTTGGAATCATGCTCTGTCACTCAGGCTGGAGTGCAATGGCATGATCTTGGCTCACTGCAACCTCTGCCTCTCGGGTTCAAGCAATTCTCCTGCCTCAGCCTCTGGAGTAGCTGGGATTATAGGCACCTGCCACCACGCCTGGCTAATTTTTGTATTTTTAATAGAAAGGGGGTTTCACCATGTTGGTCAGGCTGGTCTTGAACTCCGGACCTTGAGGTCCACCCACGTCAGCCTCCCAAAATGCTGGGATTACAGGCAGGAGTCACCGTGCCCAGCCAGAAGTTATATAATGAAAAAACTAGATTTAAGTATATGGGAAGAAGAGAAAGAACTGTTCATTTTCTTTTAGCAAATGAATACATTTAAGGCTGTGGCTTGGGTCCTGCCTTGCCTGTGGATTGAGGTGAGATGTGTCCAGTGCTCCCCGCTACTTTTGCAAACAGGACCTAAATATTCTGCAGACATTTTTTCCGGCTACTGGTGATTTTCCATAAAAACATACTTTACTATTTAGGCATTACATTCTTAATGCCTTTATTATGTTTCCTTCTTCACAAATAATTACATTGAAATATAAATAAGTTTTCACCTTCTTTCCAGGTGTGCATTCGGACAGTCCCAGCTATTCAGGAGGCTGGGGTGGGAGGATCTCTTGAGCCTGGGAGTTCAAGGCTGTAGTGAGCCATGATTGCATCACTGCACTCCAGCCTGGGCGACAGAGTGACCCCGGTCTCAAAAAAAAATAGTTAATTATTTTCTTCTTGGTTGCATATAAATTGTACATTTTTAAATATTTAAATATCATTTAGAGCAAATCCCCCTGTGGCATGTTTATGATTCCTGCTTTGGTACTTGAAACTCATCCAGGTCTGTTTTGTCCTAAACAATCACTGGGATTTTCATTGTTTTTTCAGCCATTCGTACATTGATTCTCCTGGTCATTTCTTTTACACCTGTGTATAATAGCACAAACCTGGGAATGTTAGAGAAGACACATGAATGGGCATTTAAAATACATTCAGAAGCACAGTAACTATTAAAACTAGCATGGCTTTCAAACAGATGATGATTAATAATGTTGTGACTTCTTAGTTTTCAAACAGGAAATGCTGTGAATTTTAGTACACTAAAAACCAATGTGTAACAGAGAGTGCAGCCTGAATGAAAGATTTGTAAACTTTGTTTAAAACAGTGTCATAGTATAGGAAACCAAAAAGAATTGGAAACACAAATGAAAGAAAGAGACTGCTCCCTGCAACTTTTAGCCATGAGAGTAACAGTACACATTTAGATAGAAAAGGCTGGCCGGGCGGGGTGGCTCAAGCCTGTAATCCCAGCACTTTGGGAGGCCGAGATGGGCGGATCACGAGGTCAGGTGATCCGGACCATCCTGGCTAACAAGGTGAAACCCCGTCTCTACTAAAAAATACAAAAAACTAGCCGGGCGAGGTGGCAGATGCCTGTAGTCCCAGGTATTCGGGAGGCTGAGGCAGGAGAATGGCGTAAACCTGGGAAGCGGAGCTTATAGTGAGCTGAGATCCGGCCATTGCACTCCAGCCTGGGCCACAGAGCGAGACTCCGTCTCAAAAAAAAAAAAAAAAAGAAAAGAAAAGAAAAGAAAAAAAAGAAAAAAGATAGAAAAGGCTATGAGATTCCAAAAATTCAAAGACAGTATTGAGTTTGAGTTTCAGAGAATAGCGGGATATAACCCAGTCCTTGGTGGTCAGCTGAACCATATTATGATTGTTTTTAACATGGAAGGAAGAAGACTCTGCTCTCTTTTTAAAAACCTGCTGTTGAGCTGTGTACTCTCTGCCCCAGCTGATAGTCACTGCCTTGTCCTTAGTGTGAGCGGAGTGAGGAACTGATCATCTCACTCGTGTGCAAGCTGTCAGACTTGCTCGTTACTAGAGTGGGTGCAGTCTGGGTGCAGTGATGGTTTCTCTCTGTGCCCAGAGGGCTGCTCCCTCCTTCACTGCCAGGACAGATGTCGGTGTGTGTTCTCCCAGCCAGTAGGACACATGCAGTCAGTAAACAAAACAAACATAGACACACACACACACCTTCCTGGCTCAGCAACCCCGATCCCTGACAGCAGAGATGAATCATGTTACTCAAAGTAGAAAGTTGCCATCAGTAAGTGAAACTGACAAAACGGTATCTTAAAAGACAATTGCTTTCAATGTAACATCTATAAATTAATACGGCTGGGCACAGTGGCTCACACCTGTAATCTCAGCACTTTTGGAAGCCAAGGTGGGTGGATCACCTGAGGTCAAGAGTTCGAGACCAGCCTGACCAACAAGGAGAAACCCCGTCTCTATTAAAAATACAAAATTAGCCAGGGGTGGTGACGCGTGCCTGTAATCCTAGCTACTGGGGAGGCTGAGACAGGAGAGTAGCTTGAACTCAGGAGGCAGAGCTTGCAGTGAGCTGAGATTATGTCATTGCACTCAAGCCTGGGCAACAAGAGTGAGACTCCATTTCAAAAAAAAAAAAAAATTTTTGCAGTTGATTATGGAGATTGATTAAGAAGTAAACTGCATGATACAAAGGGGAACATATTAATCAAAACTAGAATAATAAATTTCATTGTTTAAATTTTTTCTGTTTCAATAAGTTAATATATAAAGGACAATAGCATAGAATTAAAGGTGTTTGTTTTTATTCAAGAATTTTTTTTTTTTTTTTTTTTAGGCAGAGTCTCCCTCTGTTGTCATGATCTCGGCTCATGGCAACATCTGCTTCCTGGGTTCAAGGGATTCTCATCCCTCAGCCTCCTGAGTTGCCAGGATTACAGGTGCTGAGCCACCACACTCGGGCAGGAATATTTACCCTTTTTTTATTTTTATTTTTTGAGACAGAGTCTTGTTCTGTCGCCCAGGCTGGAGTGCAATGGCACGATCTCGGCTCACTGCAAGCTCTGCCTCCCAGGTTCATGTCTTTCTGCTGCCTCAGCCTCCCCAGTGGGTTGGATCACAGGCACCCGCTACCACTCCTGGCTAATTTTTTGTATTTTCTTAGTAGATACGCGGTTTCACCGTGTTAGCCAGGATGGTCTCCATCTCCTGACCTCGTGATCCGCCTGCCTCGGCCTCCCAGAGTGCTGGGATTATAGGCGTGTGTCATCGCATCCAGCCAAGAATATTTTCAAAAGCATGTTTCTCAGGCTATAAAAATTGAATTGAAATTGTGTAATCAAGTTTATAGCCTGAAGCAATTGGGGCTACTAAAATAATAAGTATTCATTTTATTTCTAAGTAAAAGAGATAAATCAAAGGTCAATAAAACATTTCACTTGGGATAACTTTCTTTTCAGATCGTTTTCATTCTGATTCTGCTGTTACTTTCAGAACAGTTCATACATAAAAGACGACTACAATTTTGTGTTGAGATTTAGAGTATAAACCAAGTCTCATTTCATTAACTAATGTAGACCAACAGGTTGGTTAAGAAAGGAACCATTAATTTTACAAAGAGAGTTGTCCTAAACTGTGACCGGTTTTCCAGTACTTAATTCTTTTTACAATTCATTAGTTTGTTAAATGGCAAATAAAATTGTATATATGTTGTGTAAAACCTGTTTAGAAATAAGCAGATTGTGGAATGATTACATTGCACTCAGGAACATATGCACACTTATTTTTTGTGGTGAGAACACTTCTTGATTTTCAAGAATACAATACATTAACTGCAGTCACCATGTTGTGCAATGTATCTCTTAAACTTATTCCTCCTGTCTAACTACAATTTTGAATGCTTTCACTGTGTCCCCAAACCCCTGCCTCCCAGCCCCTGGTAACCTCCATTCTACTCTCTGCTTCTGTGAGTTCAATTGTTTTACATTCCACGTAAGTCAGGTCACGTGGTAGTTGTCTTTTTGTGCCTGGCTCATTTCACTTAACACAATGTGCTCCGTTAACCTCCTGTGCATCCCAGTTTCTAACCTGCAAATGCTCTAAGTGTTTTCATTCCCTTTTCATGATTTCTACTAAGAATTCCAGAGCTCAGCTGCAGGGTTTTCACTGTTTTGGAAGTTATTCATTGTTTCTCTTTACTTCTCCATGGACTTGAAAATAACTTGTCCAGTACAAGTGCAGCGGCTGTATGCCCTTCCTGTAAAGGCAGGCCGGTTTGACATCTATTAAGCAAATCTATCTCAGCTTTCTTAACAGCCTTTATATTGTTTGATATCAAGCTCAGTAATTTAAAAAATATGCCTCTGTCTTTGTAAGACTATCTATGGATTGGAGAAGATTTATGTAATATTCAACCCAGCAGATAATGTATATAAAAATTACTTCATATGATTTAATGATCTTGAATCGTTTTAACTGTTTATATGTCATACTTGGAAAAAGCAAGGCAATTATAAAATTTAATAATGGCTTGTCCATAAAAAGCAATAATTCATATTCTACTTTAAAAATCTTTTCTCTTATGTAGAGGGGTAAGTGGCATCCTAATGGCACCAGAAGGATGTATTGGTGACCTTGTGTAGCGGTCCCTAAGTTAATGCATGTTGCTTTATTTGACTGACACTGATGTTCCCATCTTAGCTTCTGGCACTTACGTGGGCAGAAAACCCAAAGTTAGTAACTTTGAACAGTTCCATCAATGTTAGTAACTCAAGGGCCAAAGTGATGGACTAAACTGCCAGTCGAGTCAATCTCTGGTTCGCCCTCATGATGACAGAGTGTTTTAAGGTAGTGAGGCAGTGCTTAGTCTCAAGGTAGCCTCCCTTCCGCTCATGCATTACCTGGTGTTTGTGTGCAGGAATGTGGATCCTCTATACATGCCTGGGGTTGTGAGTGTGGGGAGCGGCCTCCAGTGTGCTGGGGTATACCCCGGGGCCTCTGCAATTGCCTCACGCACAGATGCTCCTGTGACCTGGTCACAGGGGTCACCAGGCCCATGGAGGCTTACGGTGTGGAAGTTGGAGGCTTCACCGTAATCTGTGGCCTGAGCTTGGCCTCAGGGAATATTCCTGGGTGGTGTCAGCTATATCTCCTCCTTACTCAAGGTCATAGGGGAGCAGCGACTCTCTGGGACTGTGGGATGGGTGGTAAAAGAATTTATCAAGACAATTGTAGGTAAAGAAAGGCAGATTTATTGGACACCACAGAGTTTACATGTTTGTGGTGATGTGGGTGTGTACAATTATGTACAATGCATAATGATCGATGAAAATAATAGATGCTGATGTTAATGTTTTACGTATTTAATATCCTATGTTTTTTATTGTTATTTTAGGGTATATGCTTACTACTTTTTTTTTTTTTAAGTTAACTGTGAAGCAGCCTCGGGCAGGTCCGTCAGCTTTCCAGAGGAAGGCATTATTATCAAGGAGATGACAGCCCATGTTACTGCCCCTGAAGACCTTCCAGTGGGACCAGATGTGGCGGTAGAGGACAGTGAAATTGATGATCCTGACCCTGCTTAGGCTTAGGCGAAAGTATGTGTTTGTGTCTTGGTTTTTAACAAAAACGTTTTAAAAGTAAAATAAATAAATAAATAAATAAATAAATAACGAAAAAAGCTGATAGGATAAGGTTAAAAGGAAAGAAAATATTTTTGTATAGCTATATACTTTGTGTGTTTTCCTGTTGATCTGTTTGAGACAGGGTCTCACTCTGTCACCCAGACTGGAGGGCAGTGGCACAATCACGGCTCACTGTGGTCTCAACCTCTTGAGCTCCAGAGATCTTCCCACCTCACTCAGGAGGACGCCAGTCCTGCAGGCAGACATCAGGCCCCAGATGGAGCCTGGACTCAAGGTGTGCACCAGGCCCCAAGTTGACAGCCAGGCCCCAGATGGACACCAAAGCCCTAGGTGAACAGTAGGCCCATTTGAACACCAGACTCCTGTGGACATCAGGCTGCAGGTAGACACCATGCCTTAGGTAGATACATAGGCTCCAGGTGGACATTAGACCCAAGGTACACAGCCAGTTCCCAGGAGAACATCAGGCCCAGGTGAAAACTCAGGCCTTAGGCGCACATCCGGCCTTAAGTAGACACCCAGGCCCCAGGTTGATATTCAAGTTCCAGTTGCTCACCAGACCCCAGGTGGACACAAGGCCTTAGGTGAACAACACCACCCAGTAAGCCATCAGGCCCCAGCTGGATACAGTCCCCAGGTGAACACAAGGCCCCAAAAGGAACATAGGCCCAAGGCAGACATCAGGCCCTAGGTGGACATCAGGCCTGAGGAGGACATCCGGCCCCCGGTGAACATCAGGCACAGGTGTCCAAGCAGGCCCTGGGTGAACATAATGGTGTCTAGATAAGGAGTTGTCCTGGGGGGAGCGTGAGCAGTCAGCAGCCCAGTGGAGTCCTGAGTAGGACTTGTGGAAGAAAGGGGCCAAGGGGACGGAACCTTAAAGAAGCGACCTCACTTCCTTGATGACACATCCAACAGAATTTAGAAGTGTGGTAACCAGGCGCCCAGATCCTAGGGTCAGCCCAGTAACCAGCTCACTTGGTGGGAGACGCTCGAGAGAGCAAGATGTTCTCGTGTTGCTTCCCCACTTCGAGAGGCTGCTGCTTCAGGAATGGAGGGAGTGAGAGCCTTTTTCGACGAAGCCGAAGAAGGCTCATCCCTCACCCCAGACGCCTGTGGCCCTTTGTAAGAAGGCGCACCCAGGTACCACACGGCAGCCCAGGCCAGGCCCTCTCAGGCCAGGCCACACCAGAGATCCCATGGGGGCTGCATCTGCACATTGTCCCTGTCCAGGAGGAGATTCGTGAGCCCATGGAGGTGCAGGCACAAGGTGAGGTGGCCTGCAGTCTGGAAGATTTTGTGGGGGCGGTGTTTAGGGGCTGGAACTCCTTTAAATTCAGGGAGTTTATTTCTGTGTTTGGAAATTCCATGGAAAGTGACTGACGCTGGTGACCCTTTCTCCTTTTTCAGCTCCTGGTCCATATGCAGAAATAGGAGCACTTCCAGCACCAGCTGTTGAGCCAGAGCCAGCATGGGAAGAGACCCCTCCAGAGACAGCGCTGGAGCTGGAGGGAGCTCCGGCCAAGGACCAGCCCAACGAGGAGCTGACTGAAATCACAGCACCTATTGTAGCCACTGGCCTTAGCCCTACAACTGAAAATGTGGCTGTAGAGAGAAGTCGGAGGGAGGGGGTGACCAACACAGCCCCAGCCAGCAGCTCCCATGCTGCTCCTAGTCCTGGGCTCGGTGGCAAACATGGAGGCGGAGACCAGGGTTTTGAGTCTGGGCTCCTCTACCTTGCTGGAGAGAGGCTTGTCTTACTCGCCAGAGCTGTAGTCCTGCTGCTGCAGGTCCTGTTTCTTCCACTGCTGCTGGTGGGGTCTACCTGTGTGCAGGCGATGCTTGGGGGCATTAAAAGAAGGCTGAGAGGAAGAATTCTAGTAGCTCCTCCTGCACCCAGAGGCGGCCTCCCCCAGGCATGGATGTCTGTCTGCAACTGGGCGTCCAGGCTGTTTGCCCCTGTCGTGCTGCCCAGGTCAGGCTCTTAAAAGGCGGGCAGAGGGTGAGGGGACCAGCAGGCAGCTCCAAAGGGTACAGCAAGCAAAGCTTTTAAAGACAGCACTTGTGCCCTAGGCTGTCCATGCCACCACTTGCCCTAGCATTTATTAATAGTGTTAGAATTACTAGTTGATGAAACAATATTTCTATAAAGTTTAGTTTCTGAAACTTTGTGCCTTTTTGAACTCCCTAATGTTAGACGGTGTTTTTGAGGCGATCCTGAAAATCTCTGATAGCTGTGTCTTTTGTTGTGGTCGTTTGTGTGATTGAATTACCATCGAATCAACTGTTATTGGAAACCTTTCAGGTATGGCTTTTAGAAGACCTTGACCTACTCTTGCCTGTTTTGACTCTCTGGTTTATCATGGAAAGAGGGATGATGTAGGCTCGTGTCTCTGGCAGATCAATCACCTTTTGCCATCAAGGATTTGGCATCAGAGTTTCCAAGAATGATGTGTGCAAGTTGACATGCTGGCACTTTAGCTAATCTGGGTGTCAAAACAGAACGCCGTAGACTAGGTAGCATAGAAAATTGATTTCTCACAGTTCTGGAGATGGCAAAATCCAAGGTCAAATGGTCAGGAGATTCCATGTCTGCAGAGGGCTGGCTTCCTGGTTCATAGATAGCCATCTTTTACGGTGTCCTTACATGACAGAAGGGATGAGGGAGCTCTCTGCAGTCCCTTTCATAGGGGCACCAATTCCATTCATGAGGTCCTTGCCTTCATGAACTTAATCACCTTCCAAGGCCCCACCTCCAAATACCATCACATGGAATTAGAATTCGACACATGAATTTGAAGAGGACAGTAACATTTGCTTTACAGAATCAGGTCTCCCTGAGCCATATGCACTCACAGGAAATCTATAATCCTCTATTAAGTATTTGCTGGTCCCCCTTGGGATTAGGGAATTTTTTTTCTTTAAGAAAAATGATCTTTCATGTGATCCATGGTTTATTCATAGAAAAGCACTGTGAGTTCACACACTTGCTAAAAAGAAGGGCAATGGTGACACAAAAATGACAGTGGCCTCTCTCTCTCTCTCTCTTTCTTTCTCTCTCATTTTAACCAACCCACTGGGCTGAGACGTTGTAGGGGCCCTTGGCTGGGCAGTAGGACTTGCGTAGCCACAAACGGCAAATACATCTTTTTGGTCAGTTTGGAGTAGAAAAGGTGACAGTTTGTCAACAAAAGAAAAAGTAAAGCAGATGGAGAAGTTCTTAGTTCGCTTTCTAGCTATACCACCTCTTCCCTATGAAACCCCATCCCCAAATCAGGAACTAAGACATAAAAGAGTAAACACCAAGGCACTGGTAACCAACTGTCTCTTCTGAATGCCCTTGCTATCTCCTACAACAATTCCAGGCTGAGCATAGTGGTCAGGAAGGTGGCAGGAACACGATGATTCCCTGTGGAGGTCAGCCAGGGCTAAGACAGGGCTGCTCACTAGGGCTAGAAATTAGGAAGGAGAGGCTAAGTGCAGACCAGCCCTAGCCTCCAAGTCAGCAAGCAATGAGACTGTGACAAAAGCAGGCAGAAGAAGGCTGAGGTAGAAGAAAGGCAGGGGAAGAAAGCAAGTACGGGGCGAGAAGAGAACTGTGAAGCGAAAGCAGCCGATCTGATGGCAGAGGGAGACTGGTGCTTAGAAGTTCATTTGGGGAGAGAATGAATAGAGGAGGCACAGAGATGGGGAACACACATTTAGCTGGTGAGAGAGATTTAAGACGAATGGGAAGAGAGATCTCACAAAAAGGACACATTCATGCAGATCTTCAAAGAGGAACACGCCGTCATTCCTACCTGTAGAAATACGCTCAGTTACACATATAAAACCACAGATGCATGGAGAGCAAGCATGCACACAGACACATATTTCTACACATGCGCTCACGTGTGCCCAGATACGCACACACTAAACACGCAAAACAAGAGCATTTACACATATATATGCATCCTCACATGTATGCAAATGTTACATCTTCACACAGAGACCCACAGTCCAGTGTGCACATATCCACACAGGTACACAGCCATAGAACGGACATAGATACGCATAAATATGTAATGTGCACAGACAGACAGGCATGCGCAGTTATATCTATGCACATAGACACATGTACTCAGTCATACAGATACACACACTCTCTAACACAAAGGTGATCGATGTAGATGAATATTGTCATCTTTTCCCTGCACTTGTTTCAAAGGTGCTCAGCAGACTCCTGGCGAGGCTGTGTGAGGCAGGGGCAGGAGCTTCAGAGTCCTCACAGCTTTGTGAGGCAAA
>NW_022328472.1:6237-35152 GCF_002776525.5 Piliocolobus tephrosceles | reverse complement strand
TTTGCCTCACAAAGCTGTGAGGACTCTGAAGCTCCTGCCCCTGCCTCACACAGCCTCGCCAGGAGTCTGCTGAGCACCTTTGAAACAAGTGCAGGGAAAAGATGACAATATTCATCTACATCGATCACCTTTGTGTTAGAGAGTGTGTGTATCTGTATGACTGAGTACATGTGTCTATGTGCATAGATATAACTGCGCATGCCTGTCTGTCTGTGCACATTACATATTTATGCGTATCTATGTCCGTTCTATGGCTGTGTACCTGTGTGGATATGTGCACACTGGACTGTGGGTCTCTGTGTGAAGATGTAACATTTGCATACATGTGAGGATGCATATATATGTGTAAATGCTCTTGTTTTGCGTGTTTAGTGTGTGCGTATCTGGGCACACGTGAGCGCATGTGTAGAAATATGTGTCTGTGTGCATGCTTGCTCTCCATGCATCTGTGGTTTTATATGTGTAACTGAGCGTATTTCTACAGGTAGGAATGACGGCGTGTTCCTCTTTGAAGATCTGCATGAATGTGTCCTTTTTGTGAGATCTCTCTTCCCATTCGTCTTAAATCTCTCTCACCAGCTAAATGTGTGTTCCCCATCTCTGTGCCTCCTCTATTCATTCTCTCCCCAAATGAACTTCTAAGCACCAGTCTCCCTCTGCCATCAGATCGGCTGCTTTCGCTTCACAGTTCTCTTCTCGCCCCGTACTTGCTTTCTTCCCCTGCCTTTCTTCTACCTCAGCCTTCTTCTGCCTGCTTTTGTCACAGTCTCATTGCTTGCTGACTTGGAGGCTAGGGCTGGTCTGCACTTAGCCTCTCCTTCCTAATTTCTAGCCCTAGTGAGCAGCCCTGTCTTAGCCCTGGCTGACCTCCACAGGGAATCATCGTGTTCCTGCCACCTTCCTGACCACTATGCTCAGCCTGGAATTGTTGTAGGAGATAGCAAGGGCATTCAGAAGAGACAGTTGGTTACCAGTGCCTTGGTGTTTACTCTTTTATGTCTTAGTTCCTGATTTGGGGATGGGGTTTCATAGGGAAGAGGTGGTATAGCTAGAAAGCGAACTAAGAACTTCTCCATCTGCTTTACTTTTTCTTTTGTTGACAAACTGTCACCTTTTCTACTCCAAACTGACCAAAAAGATGTATTTGCCGTTTGTGGCTACGCAAGTCCTACTGCCCAGCCAAGGGCCCCTACAACGTCTCAGCCCAGTGGGTTGGTTAAAATGAGAGAGAAAGAAAGAGAGAGAGAGAGAGAGGCCACTGTCATTTTTGTGTCACCATTGCCCTTCTTTTTAGCAAGTGTGTGAACTCACAGTGCTTTTCTATGAATAAACCATGGATCACATGAAAGATCATTTTTCTTAAAGAAAAAAAATTCCCTAATCCCAAGGGGGACCAGCAAATACTTAATAGAGGATTATAGATTTCCTGTGAGTGCATATGGCTCAGGGAGACCTGATTCTGTAAAGCAAATGTTACTGTCCTCTTCAAATTCATGTGTCGAATTCTAATTCCATGTGATGGTATTTGGAGGTGGGGCCTTGGAAGGTGATTAAGTTCATGAAGGCAAGGACCTCATGAATGGAATTGGTGCCCCTATGAAAGGGACTGCAGAGAGCTCCCTCATCCCTTCTGTCATGTAAGGACACCGTAAAAGATGGCTATCTATGAACCAGGAAGCCAGCCCTCTGCAGACATGGAATCTCCTGACCATTTGACCTTGGATTTTGCCATCTCCAGAACTGTGAGAAATCAATTTTCTATGCTACCTAGTCTACGGCGTTCTGTTTTGACACCCAGATTAGCTAAAGTGCCAGCATGTCAACTTGCACACATCATTCTTGGAAACTCTGATGCCAAATCCTTGATGGCAAAAGGTGATTGATCTGCCAGAGACACGAGCCTACATCATCCCTCTTTCCATGATAAACCAGAGAGTCAAAACAGGCAAGAGTAGGTCAAGGTCTTCTAAAAGCCATACCTGAAAGGTTTCCAATAACAGTTGATTCGATGGTAATTCAATCACACAAACGACCACAACAAAAGACACAGCTATCAGAGATTTTCAGGATCGCCTCAAAAACACCGTCTAACATTAGGGAGTTCAAAAAGGCACAAAGTTTCAGAAACTAAACTTTATAGAAATATTGTTTCATCAACTAGTAATTCTAACACTATTAATAAATGCTAGGGCAAGTGGTGGCATGGACAGCCTAGGGCACAAGTGCTGTCTTTAAAAGCTTTGCTTGCTGTACCCTTTGGAGCTGCCTGCTGGTCCCCTCACCCTCTGCCCGCCTTTTAAGAGCCTGACCTGGGCAGCACGACAGGGGCAAACAGCCTGGACGCCCAGTTGCAGACAGACATCCATGCCTGGGGGAGGCCGCCTCTGGGTGCAGGAGGAGCTACTAGAATTCTTCCTCTCAGCCTTCTTTTAATGCCCCCAAGCATCGCCTGCACACAGGTAGACCCCACCAGCAGCAGTGGAAGAAACAGGACCTGCAGCAGCAGGACTACAGCTCTGGCGAGTAAGACAAGCCTCTCTCCAGCAAGGTAGAGGAGCCCAGACTCAAAACCCTGGTCTCCGCCTCCATGTTTGCCACCGAGCCCAGGACTAGGAGCAGCATGGGAGCTGCTGGCTGGGGCTGTGTTGGTCACCCCCTCCCTCCGACTTCTCTCTACAGCCACATTTTCAGTTGTAGGGCTAAGGCCAGTGGCTACAATAGGTGCTGTGATTTCAGTCAGCTCCTCGTTGGGCTGGTCCTTGGCCGGAGCTCCCTCCAGCTCCAGCGCTGTCTCTGGAGGGGTCTCTTCCCATGCTGGCTCTGGCTCAACAGCTGGTGCTGGAAGTGCTCCTATTTCTGCATATGGACCAGGAGCTGAAAAAGGAGAAAGGGTCACCAGCGTCAGTCACTTTCCATGGAATTTCCAAACACAGAAATAAACTCCCTGAATTTAAAGGAGTTCCAGCCCCTAAACACCGCCCCCACAAAATCTTCCAGACTGCAGGCCACCTCACCTTGTGCCTGCACCTCCATGGGCTCACGAATCTCCTCCTGGACAGGGACAATGTGCAGATGCAGCCCCCATGGGATCTCTGGTGTGGCCTGGCCTGAGAGGGCCTGGCCTGGGCTGCCGTGTGGTACCTGGGTGCGCCTTCTTACAAAGGGCCACAGGCGTCTGGGGTGAGGGATGAGCCTTCTTCGGCTTCGTCGAAAAAGGCTCTCACTCCCTCCATTCCTGAAGCAGCAGCCTCTCGAAGTGGGGAAGCAACACGAGAACATCTTGCTCTCTCGAGCGTCTCCCACCAAGTGAGCTGGTTACTGGGCTGACCCTAGGATCTGGGCGCCTGGTTACCACACTTCTAAATTCTGTTGGATGTGTCATCAAGGAAGTGAGGTCGCTTCTTTAAGGTTCCGTCCCCTTGGCCCCTTTCTTCCACAAGTCCTACTCAGGACTCCACTGGGCTGCTGACTGCTCACGCTCCCCCCAGGACAACTCCTTATCTAGACACCATTATGTTCACCCAGGGCCTGCTTGGACACCTGTGCCTGATGTTCACCGGGGGCCGGATGTCCTCCTCAGGCCTGATGTCCACCTAGGGCCTGATGTCTGCCTTGGGCCTATGTTCCTTTTGGGGCCTTGTGTTCACCTGGGGACTGTATCCAGCTGGGGCCTGATGGCTTACTGGGTGGTGTTGTTCACCTAAGGCCTTGTGTCCACCTGGGGTCTGGTGAGCAACTGGAACTTGAATATCAACCTGGGGCCTGGGTGTCTACTTAAGGCCGGATGTGCGCCTAAGGCCTGAGTTTTCACCTGGGCCTGATGTTCTCCTGGGAACTGGCTGTGTACCTTGGGTCTAATGTCCACCTGGAGCCTATGTATCTACCTAAGGCATGGTGTCTACCTGCAGCCTGATGTCCACAGGAGTCTGGTGTTCAAATGGGCCTACTGTTCACCTAGGGCTTTGGTGTCCATCTGGGGCCTGGCTGTCAACTTGGGGCCTGGTGCACACCTTGAGTCCAGGCTCCATCTGGGGCCTGATGTCTGCCTGCAGGACTGGCGTCCTCCTGAGTGAGGTGGGAAGATCTCTGGAGCTCAAGAGGTTGAGACCACAGTGAGCCGTGATTGTGCCACTGCCCTCCAGTCTGGGTGACAGAGTGAGACCCTGTCTCAAACAGATCAACAGGAAAACACACAAAGTATATAGCTATACAAAAATATTTTCTTTCCTTTTAACCTTATCCTATCAGCTTTTTTCGTTATTTATTTATTTATTTATTTATTTATTTTACTTTTAAAACGTTTTTGTTAAAAACCAAGACACAAACACATACTTTCGCCTAAGCCTAAGCAGGGTCAGGATCATCAATTTCACTGTCCTCTACCGCCACATCTGGTCCCACTGGAAGGTCTTCAGGGGCAGTAACATGGGCTGTCATCTCCTTGATAATAATGCCTTCCTCTGGAAAGCTGACGGACCTGCCCGAGGCTGCTTCACAGTTAACTTAAAAAAAAAAAAAGTAGTAAGCATATACCCTAAAATAACAATAAAAAACATAGGATATTAAATACGTAAAACATTAACATCAGCATCTATTATTTTCATCGATCATTATGCATTGTACATAATTGTACACACCCACATCACCACAAACATGTAAACTCTGTGGTGTCCAATAAATCTGCCTTTCTTTACCTACAATTGTCTTGATAAATTCTTTTACCACCCATCCCACAGTCCCAGAGAGTCGCTGCTCCCCTATGACCTTGAGTAAGGAGGAGATATAGCTGACACCACCCAGGAATATTCCCTGAGGCCAAGCTCAGGCCACAGATTACGGTGAAGCCTCCAACTTCCACACCGTAAGCCTCCATGGGCCTGGTGACCCCTGTGACCAGGTCACAGGAGCATCTGTGCGTGAGGCAATTGCAGAGGCCCCGGGGTATACCCCAGCACACTGGAGGCCGCTCCCCACACTCACAACCCCAGGCATGTATAGAGGATCCACATTCCTGCACACAAACACCAGGTAATGCATGAGCGGAAGGGAGGCTACCTTGAGACTAAGCACTGCCTCACTACCTTAAAACACTCTGTCATCATGAGGGCGAACCAGAGATTGACTCGACTGGCAGTTTAGTCCATCACTTTGGCCCTTGAGTTACTAACATTGATGGAACTGTTCAAAGTTACTAACTTTGGGTTTTCTGCCCACGTAAGTGCCAGAAGCTAAGATGGGAACATCAGTGTCAGTCAAATAAAGCAACATGCATTAACTTAGGGACCGCTACACAAGGTCACCAATACATCCTTCTGGTGCCATTAGGATGCCACTTACCCCTCTACATAAGAGAAAAGATTTTTAAAGTAGAATATGAATTATTGCTTTTTATGGACAAGCCATTATTAAATTTTATAATTGCCTTGCTTTTTCCAAGTATGACATATAAACAGTTAAAACGATTCAAGATCATTAAATCATATGAAGTAATTTTTATATACATTATCTGCTGGGTTGAATATTACATAAATCTTCTCCAATCCATAGATAGTCTTACAAAGACAGAGGCATATTTTTTAAATTACTGAGCTTGATATCAAACAATATAAAGGCTGTTAAGAAAGCTGAGATAGATTTGCTTAATAGATGTCAAACCGGCCTGCCTTTACAGGAAGGGCATACAGCCGCTGCACTTGTACTGGACAAGTTATTTTCAAGTCCATGGAGAAGTAAAGAGAAACAATGAATAACTTCCAAAACAGTGAAAACCCTGCAGCTGAGCTCTGGAATTCTTAGTAGAAATCATGAAAAGGGAATGAAAACACTTAGAGCATTTGCAGGTTAGAAACTGGGATGCACAGGAGGTTAACGGAGCACATTGTGTTAAGTGAAATGAGCCAGGCACAAAAAGACAACTACCACGTGACCTGACTTACGTGGAATGTAAAACAATTGAACTCACAGAAGCAGAGAGTAGAATGGAGGTTACCAGGGGCTGGGAGGCAGGGGTTTGGGGACACAGTGAAAGCATTCAAAATTGTAGTTAGACAGGAGGAATAAGTTTAAGAGATACATTGCACAACATGGTGACTGCAGTTAATGTATTGTATTCTTGAAAATCAAGAAGTGTTCTCACCACAAAAAATAAGTGTGCATATGTTCCTGAGTGCAATGTAATCATTCCACAATCTGCTTATTTCTAAACAGGTTTTACACAACATATATACAATTTTATTTGCCATTTAACAAACTAATGAATTGTAAAAAGAATTAAGTACTGGAAAACCGGTCACAGTTTAGGACAACTCTCTTTGTAAAATTAATGGTTCCTTTCTTAACCAACCTGTTGGTCTACATTAGTTAATGAAATGAGACTTGGTTTATACTCTAAATCTCAACACAAAATTGTAGTCGTCTTTTATGTATGAACTGTTCTGAAAGTAACAGCAGAATCAGAATGAAAACGATCTGAAAAGAAAGTTATCCCAAGTGAAATGTTTTATTGACCTTTGATTTATCTCTTTTACTTAGAAATAAAATGAATACTTATTATTTTAGTAGCCCCAATTGCTTCAGGCTATAAACTTGATTACACAATTTCAATTCAATTTTTATAGCCTGAGAAACATGCTTTTGAAAATATTCTTGGCTGGATGCGATGACACACGCCTATAATCCCAGCACTCTGGGAGGCCGAGGCAGGCGGATCACGAGGTCAGGAGATGGAGACCATCCTGGCTAACACGGTGAAACCGCGTATCTACTAAGAAAATACAAAAAATTAGCCAGGAGTGGTAGCGGGTGCCTGTGATCCAACCCACTGGGGAGGCTGAGGCAGCAGAAAGACATGAACCTGGGAGGCAGAGCTTGCAGTGAGCCGAGATCGTGCCATTGCACTCCAGCCTGGGCGACAGAACAAGACTCTGTCTCAAAAAATAAAAATAAAAAAAGGGTAAATATTCCTGCCCGAGTGTGGTGGCTCAGCACCTGTAATCCTGGCAACTCAGGAGGCTGAGGGATGAGAATCCCTTGAACCCAGGAAGCAGATGTTGCCATGAGCCGAGATCATGACAACAGAGGGAGACTCTGCCTAAAAAAAAAAAAAAAAAAAATTCTTGAATAAAAACAAACACCTTTAATTCTATGCTATTGTCCTTTATATATTAACTTATTGAAACAGAAAAAATTTAAACAATGAAATTTATTATTCTAGTTTTGATTAATATGTTCCCCTTTGTATCATGCAGTTTACTTCTTAATCAATCTCCATAATCAACTGCAAAAATTTTTTTTTTTTTTTGAAATGGAGTCTCACTCTTGTTGCCCAGGCTTGAGTGCAATGACATAATCTCAGCTCACTGCAAGCTCTGCCTCCTGAGTTCAAGCTACTCTCCTGTCTCAGCCTCCCCAGTAGCTAGGATTACAGGCACGCGTCACCACCCCTGGCTAATTTTGTATTTTTAATAGAGACGGGGTTTCTCCTTGTTGGTCAGGCTGGTCTCGAACTCTTGACCTCAGGTGATCCACCCACCTTGGCTTCCAAAAGTGCTGAGATTACAGGTGTGAGCCACTGTGCCCAGCCGTATTAATTTATAGATGTTACATTGAAAGCAATTGTCTTTTAAGATACCGTTTTGTCAGTTTCACTTACTGATGGCAACTTTCTACTTTGAGTAACATGATTCATCTCTGCTGTCAGGGATCGGGGTTGCTGAGCCAGGAAGGTGTGTGTGTGTGTCTATGTTTGTTTTGTTTACTGACTGCATGTGTCCTACTGGCTGGGAGAACACACACCGACATCTGTCCTGGCAGTGAAGGAGGGAGCAGCCCTCTGGGCACAGAGAGAAACCATCACTGCACCCAGACTGCACCCACTCTAGTAACGAGCAAGTCTGACAGCTTGCACACGAGTGAGATGATCAGTTCCTCACTCCGCTCACACTAAGGACAAGGCAGTGACTATCAGCTGGGGCAGAGAGTACACAGCTCAACAGCAGGTTTTTAAAAAGAGAGCAGAGTCTTCTTCCTTCCATGTTAAAAACAATCATAATATGGTTCAGCTGACCACCAAGGACTGGGTTATATCCCGCTATTCTCTGAAACTCAAACTCAATACTGTCTTTGAATTTTTGGAATCTCATAGCCTTTTCTATCTTTTTTCTTTTTTTTCTTTTCTTTTCTTTTCTTTTTTTTTTTTTTTTTGAGACGGAGTCTCGCTCTGTGGCCCAGGCTGGAGTGCAATGGCCGGATCTCAGCTCACTATAAGCTCCGCTTCCCAGGTTTACGCCATTCTCCTGCCTCAGCCTCCCGAATACCTGGGACTACAGGCATCTGCCACCTCGCCCGGCTAGTTTTTTGTATTTTTTAGTAGAGACGGGGTTTCACCTTGTTAGCCAGGATGGTCCGGATCACCTGACCTCGTGATCCGCCCATCTCGGCCTCCCAAAGTGCTGGGATTACAGGCTTGAGCCACCCCGCCCGGCCAGCCTTTTCTATCTAAATGTGT
The DNA here is from genome assembly GCF_002776525.5 of Piliocolobus tephrosceles. Taxonomy (NCBI): domain Eukaryota; kingdom Metazoa; phylum Chordata; class Mammalia; order Primates; family Cercopithecidae; genus Piliocolobus; species Piliocolobus tephrosceles. The sequence goes on along the minus strand of NW_022328472.1, from coordinate 26,646 downwards.
ACTGTTACTCTCATGGCTAAAAGTTGCAGGGAGCAGTCTCTTTCTTTCATTTGTGTTTCCAATTCTTTTTGGTTTCCTATACTATGACACTGTTTTAAACAAAGTTTACAAATCTTTCATTCAGGCTGCACTCTCTGTTACACATTGGTTTTTAGTGTACTAAAATTCACAGCATTTCCTGTTTGAAAACTAAGAAGTCACAACATTATTAATCATCATCTGTTTGAAAGCCATGCTAGTTTTAATAGTTACTGTGCTTCTGAATGTATTTTAAATGCCCATTCATGTGTCTTCTCTAACATTCCCAGGTTTGTGCTATTATACACAGGTGTAAAAGAAATGACCAGGAGAATCAATGTACGAATGGCTGAAAAAACAATGAAAATCCCAGTGATTGTTTAGGACAAAACAGACCTGGATGAGTTTCAAGTACCAAAGCAGGAATCATAAACATGCCACAGGGGGATTTGCTCTAAATGATATTTAAATATTTAAAAATGTACAATTTATATGCAACCAAGAAGAAAATAATTAACTATTTTTTTTTGAGACCGGGGTCACTCTGTCGCCCAGGCTGGAGTGCAGTGATGCAATCATGGCTCACTACAGCCTTGAACTCCCAGGCTCAAGAGATCCTCCCACCCCAGCCTCCTGAATAGCTGGGACTGTCCGAATGCACACCTGGAAAGAAGGTGAAAACTTATTTATATTTCAATGTAATTATTTGTGAAGAAGGAAACATAATAAAGGCATTAAGAATGTAATGCCTAAATAGTAAAGTATGTTTTTATGGAAAATCACCAGTAGCCGGAAAAAATGTCTGCAGAATATTTAGGTCCTGTTTGCAAAAGTAGCGGGGAGCACTGGACACATCTCACCTCAATCCACAGGCAAGGCAGGACCCAAGCCACAGCCTTAAATGTATTCATTTGCTAAAAGAAAATGAACAGTTCTTTCTCTTCTTCCCATATACTTAAATCTAGTTTTTTCATTATATAACTTCTGGCTGGGCACGGTGACTCCTGCCTGTAATCCCAGCATTTTGGGAGGCTGACGTGGGTGGACCTCAAGGTCCGGAGTTCAAGACCAGCCTGACCAACATGGTGAAACCCCCTTTCTATTAAAAATACAAAAATTAGCCAGGCGTGGTGGCAGGTGCCTATAATCCCAGCTACTCCAGAGGCTGAGGCAGGAGAATTGCTTGAACCCGAGAGGCAGAGGTTGCAGTGAGCCAAGATCATGCCATTGCACTCCAGCCTGAGTGACAGAGCATGATTCCAACTCATAATAATAATAATAATAATTTCCATATCTGAGCCCAGATTAATATATCATTTGTGAAGTTGATGTCTGCTTTGATTTTGGCTTTCTTGAATTGTTAGAAACATGCTAAATTTCTTACATTATGCCTTATGGCCTAGTGAGGGAGTCAGTGTGGAAGCATTTTTCGTAGAAGGTCCTGGTGGTCTCACAGGTAACATTGAGGATGACATGTGTGCTCAGGCGAGAGCAGTTTCTACCTTGTCTCTCACTGGGAAATTATGAATATGACAAGGAGCTGCTTTCAGCATAGCCAATGCTTCCTGCATTTGCAATATAGGGCCTCAGATCCATGTCATGGGGGAAATACTCTTTCTTTTTCTTTCCTAAAATTGCCTCCAACATAAGGGATTTGACAGCACTGAATCATTGAGTTCTGTCTGCGATAAAAGAGAATTCTCTCTCCTTGTATTCTGGTTAACCTATTAAGTGTTCCTACAAGAAGCAAATGTTGAAATGGTAAAATGGTGAGTGGTTTCCACCGCCCCTCCGCACCAGGCGGACAGGGTCTTGCTCTGTTGCCCAAGCTGGAGTGTGGTGGCATGATCATAGCTCACTGCAGCCTCAGCCTCCTGAGTAGGTGGGACTACAGGCATGTGCCTCCACACCCAGCTAATTTTTCAAAAACTTTTTGTAGAGATGAGGTCTCACTATGTTGCTTAGGCTGGTCTCGAACTCCTGGCCTCAAGCAATCCTCTCACCCTGGCCTCTCAAAGTGCTGGGATTATAGGCATGAGCCACTGTGCCAGGCCAGTAAGCAATTTTGGTAATAGGAGAAGGGGAATCAAAGGAAATTCAAGAGAAATGATAAAAATAAGCCATATAGCATTAGTGCTATCACAAAGGTTAAAGAAACTAACTTCAAACAATAGATGATTTAGACAGGGGGAAACTGTTACAAATACCTCAAATTCCACCCCACTGTCTATCCCTTTTTCCTCTATGATTACTTATGTTTTAAGTATCTATAATTGGTATAATCCACAAACAGACTTATTTGAAACTTCAAACTTTTCTTTTTTTCTTTTTCTTTTTTTTTTTTGAGACAGAGTGTCACTCTATCGCCCAGGCTGGAGTGCGGTGGCACGATCTCGGCTCACTGCAAGCTCTGCCTCCCAGGTTCATGCCATTCTCCTGCCTCAACCTCTCGAGTAGCTTGGACTACAAGTGCCTGCCACTACACTTGGCTAATTTTTTTTTTTTTGTACTTTCAGTAGAGACAGGGTTTCACCGTGTTTGCCAGGGTGGTCTCGATCTCCTGACGTCGTGATCCACCCGCCTCGGCCTCCCAAAGTGCTGGGATTACAGGCGTGAGCCACGGCGCCCAGCCAAAGTTTTTCTTATTTCAACAGGAACTTTGTAATGCAAGTAGAAAAATGTATGCTATATACAGAGTCAACATATAACAGTTATTCTTCAAAACCAAGTGACATTGCATAATTTCAATACTCTGGAGCTTTTATTTTTATTTTTAACTAATTAATTAATTTTTTTTTTTTTTGAGACGAGATTTGCTCTTATTGCCCAGGCTGGAGGGCAATGGCGCAGTCTCAGCTCACTGCAACCTCTGCCTTCCAGGTTCAAGCGATTCTCCTGCCTCAGCCTCCCAAGTAGCCAGGATTACAGGTGCCCACCACCACGCCCAGGTAATTTTTGTATTTTTACTAGAGACAGGGCCTTTTTAGCCAGGCCTGTCTTGAGTTCCTTACCTCAAGTGATTTGCCTGCCTCGGCCTCCCAAAGTGCTGGGAGTATAGGCATGAGCCACTGCACCTGGCCTCTGTGCATACATAAATATGTATTCCTATTTAAGCCAGATCTTGATTTTTCCTTCAGGGTAATTTGCTGTAGCATTTGTTCTTTTGTACCTAGTGGGAATGGGTTCCCGCTGGCATGTCTCCAGTAGTCACTATGATAAATCAGACATTTCCCTGCCAGGTAAAGGAAAACCAATGAGAAGAGCTTGGTATTTTAAATGGTCAAATATCAATGATAATTTAACAATCTCATTACTAAATATTGTTAAACAAAACAAAACACCTTGACTATAGGTTACGTCCTAGCAAGATCTATGGAGGAACAGTGCTGAACATGTATCTCTTCTCTTTAGAATTTATTATAAATTTTTGTTCTAAGTCTTACATTCTTGGAGTAACAATTTTAATTAGCCAAAACAGAATTTTATAAAAATTATCATTGGCATATCCCCAGTTGTCACTATGATGAACTAGACACACATGGCTACCAAGTAAAGTAAAACCAATGAAGTACTAAACAGTGAATACAGGTTCTAAAACACATTTTGTTTTAATTTATTTAATATAATCTGAATCTGTTAAGCATTTAGTTGGGTGCACCATTATTTACTTTTCCTGGAATAATGATCAATTATGGCTATTCCAGGACCAAATTTTAAATCCAATTCTAATTACTTCAAAAGTCAAGACCAAGTAGGTTGTAAGAAACAATACCTTTTCCAAGTTCCCCCATTTTCAGCTGTGTGTGGTGGTGCATGCCTGTAGTCCCAGTTACTCAGGAGGCTGAGGCAAGAGGATTTCTTGAGCCCAGGAGTTGCAGGTGGCAGTGAGCTGTGACTGCACCACTGTACTCCAGACTGGATGACAGAGTGAGAACTCAACTCTTAAAAAACAGGAACAATCAGCCAGGCGAGGTGGCTCATGCCTGTAATCCCAGCACTTTGGGAGGCCAAGGTGGGCGGATCAGGAGGGCAGAAGATTGAGACCATCCTGGCTAACATGGTGAAACCCCATCTCTACTAAAAATACAAAAATAAATTAGCCGGGCATGGTGGCGGGCACCTGTAGTCCCAGCTACTGGGGAGGCTGAGGCAGGAGAATGGCATGAATACGGGAGGCAGAGCTTGCAGTGAGCCGAGATTTCACCACTGCACTCCAGCCTGGGTGACAGAGGGAGACTCCATCTCAAAAACAAAACACAACAAAACAAAAAAAGCGCCAACAATCAAGTCGCCAGATTTTCATTCAATAAAGGAAAAAGTTGAAATTAAGCACATGAAAACTGAGTGATGCTCTAAGTTATTATTAATGTGTTATTTATATTATTAAACGGCAAGACCTTAGGCAATACTGCATTACCATTCAGTTTTTATAAGCATTTAACTTCTGTTTTTTAAAAAAAATGTTGGCCTGGTGCTGTGACTCACGCCTGTAATCCCAGCACTTTGGGAGGCCGAGGTGGGCGGATCACAAGTGGAGGAGTTCGAGACCGTTCTGGCTAACACGATGGAACCCCCTCTCTACTAAAAATGGACCCCTCCTTTGGGCAAGGGCATTCCAAGGCTAACCTGAGGGACTGGTTCAGGCCATGAAGGGGGCCGGGGCTGCCTCATTACACCCTCCTCCCTTTGAGAATTACCAGCGGAACAAACTAAGTCTACTGAGAAACAGTTTCAATTTCTTCTCTCTGAAGCCTGCTACCTGGAGGCTTCATCTGCATGATAAACTTTGGTTTCCACAACTTATCATCATAATCCAGACATTCGTTTCTACCGATTCCAAGTCTTCCAGTTAATAACTTAACTCTTTCAACCAATTGGCAATCAGAAAATTGTTCCATCTACCCATAATCTGGAAATTTCCCCTTCCCCACTTCTTGCTGCCTTTCCAGACTGAACCAATGTGCATCTCACATGTATCTGACCAAGTCTCGTGTCTCCCTAAAATGTATAAACTAGGCTGTGCCCCAACAACCTTGGGCACATGCTCTCTGGATCTCCTGAGGGTTGTGTCACGGACCACTGGTCACTCATATTTGGCTCAGAATAAATGTCCTCAGATATTTTACAGAATTTGACTCCTTTTTTCCATCCATAATAGCAGGGAAATCAAAATGCTCATGTGAACACTTACAAACGTAGTAATGTATTTAGTGAGGTCATCTGAGGACCAGTGTTCACTGTTCATGAACCTGACCACAGAAAAGCAAGTGGTCATGGGTGCAGACGTGAGATTACATTCTCCATACAATTAAGCACACCACTGCTCTTTCCGATGTAGCCACTGCATAAAACTTAAATGCAGTTACCATGCAAGGAATAGCAATCTGCCTTCACCATAAAAACACCTGACTGAAAAGATTTAGGATTTCAGTTTATCAGAACTTTATTGCTAAAGTCCTAAGAGATTCCTATTGTGATTATTAGGCATTTGTGATGTTATAAATTTAAAAACAAAAAAAAAATACTGATTCAAGAGCAAGAGGAAGGTATGATACAATGCACTCTTAAAGTTATTGTGTAGGATAATGCATGGGAAAGTGCTTGGCCAATGACTGTCACCACCCGTGCATCAACACTTACTGCACATCTTGTATTTGCCAGGCCTGTGTGTCGGACATGTGGACATAAGTATCACTCATGCCCCCAGGAAATATGATGGATATTACAAATAATAATGACAACAATAATATCATCACATAGGTAAATATTTGGAGAAACACTAGTATCTGTGGTTCCAACACATAAAGGACTAGCATAGGAGCCAGAGACCTGACAGGTGAGCTGGCTGGACCAACAACCTCCCCTCTGGACAGAGTAAGGCGATTTTTCTGCAGCTCTTAAGATGTTCATATTTTTTGTTGTAATACTTCAATTACATGTGTATTCCTGATTTATTGACAAATAATTGCTCATCTAGGTTACCTTTCTCATGCCCTTTATCTGTGTAGAACTTAGTAAGTTTTAATTCCTAACAATCACAAAGCCACCACTCACTCCAAGATATACAGGTTGAAGCATCTGAAACTATCACTTTTGCAAGTCAACAAGTCAGCAATTTAACATGACCCAAACTAATTGCTTTGCACCAAAAAATATGAATGACTTAGTAGCCATTTAATTCTATTTAGGTGTCAGAACACTCATTTCATATAGAAAGGTTAGCATTGTTAAGTTTTTTATCCTGTCTAAAAATTTTAATAAAGTGACCAGCCTTATATTTGGCAAGATAGGAAGAAATATATAATGAACATCCTAAAAGTTAAGAAATTGTTTTATTGAATCAGGTTGCTACCAAAATCAGACAAAATGAAATGGCATGGATTTATTTGGGTAAGCTCCTGTGATTTCCCCTAAGGAAAACTCATAGATTATTGCCAACATAGTACTATCCAGCTGTGTTGTGGAACCAGTGGCCAACAAGGTAGAAGGAACTACCAGATTAGAGGGGGAGTGAACCTGGATATTTGTTTTATTATAAATGTGAGGATAATACACCGAATTAATTTCTGGTGTTAAATATCAACCTGTCTGTAACATCATATATGAATGTTTTAATTCCTATGATCGTTGTTTTGAAAAAACATCCTAGAGTAAAAATGTAAGTGTATTAGTTATTCCTCATGGATTTTTGAATCTTAAGGAAATTACACTTTTTAATGTAGGAAAAACTAAATGTTATTTCTGTTTTTAATATTGACAATGCATACAGTGTCGTGAAAATACATAAATAAAATCATGATGCATATTGTACGTATTAAGGCAGATATAATAATAGAGTGTTTTGCATTTTATTGTTTGAAATGCACCTTGCTGAATGTGTAGGCATTTATTTTTGTTTTGTTTCGTTTTTCTTTTTGAGATGGAGTATTGCTCTGTTGCCCAGGCTGGAGTGCAGTGGTGTGATCTCGGGTCACTGCAACCTCCACCCCCCAGGTTCAAGCAATTCTCCTGCCTCAGCCTTCCAAGTAGCTGGGACCACAGGCACATGCCACCATGCCTGGCTAATTTTTTGTGTTTTTAGTAGAGATAGGGTTTTGCTGTGTCAGCCAGCTTGTCTCGATCTCCTGACCTCGTGATACGCCCACCTTGGCCTCCCAAAGTGCTAGGATTACAGGCATGAGATGTGTAGGCATTTCTAACAATTCTTCTTTAAAAATGTATTATTAGTGCAGGTCATCCCCAACTTTGCCCACACTTTATGCAAGGTATTACTAATTGTACGGTCACCAGACTGGTTCAAAGCTGCCTACTTTATAGTTCCATCTCAGTTTTTTCTTGCTTCTCTGTTTTCCAAAATTTGTAAACATACTATCTATAGGCATGGTAATTTTTTCCCAGCAGTTTTAAACATTAAGAGTTTTCAACTCCATCTTTTATAGTTCCTAATGCTCTAGAAATTCCTATTACTGTTGTGTTCCAGTGCATTTTTTTGAGGTGAAACAGAGCTTTGACTTTGGGTTGTTGGGAAAGCTGGGGGGAAAATTACTGGGTCAAGCTTCACGTTTAATAATTGGGGAAAAGGGACGGGAAACAACCTCATCTTCATCATCTAGAATTATGTACTTTGGCAGCTTCTAGTCTCCGAGTGTCTTTGTTCCATGTGCTCGGAACTTTGGCAAACCCAAAGAGCAGCGAGGATGCGGCGTGGTGCGTCTCCACGTCTGTAGGGCTGGTCTCCCCACCCTGTTTCCATCTTCAGAATTCTCTTAGTTACATGTGCTTCACTATCTCTCTATACAAAGTTAAATAAAAAATAAATACATAAACAAATTTTCAGCATAATCTTGGAATTAAATTAAACCAAAAAAAGCATTTTTTGGAGAGATACTTAGTTTGCCTACACACGGCAGTGATGTCCTAGCTCCAAGCATTTAGGTCTTAAATTCTAATAAAGTTTTATAATGCCTTTTCCATAGAAGTCATGCATGTTTTTGTTATATTGATTCCAAGGCACTATACCCTTTATTGCCTTTGTAGTGGTTTTTATAGCATTTTCTTATGGTAACATGCTCTTCACAGGAATCCAGTTATTCTAAGATTCAGCAGCCTTACTAAATTCCCGTTAATTTCAATAATTTCTGTATATTCTCTTGGGCTTTCTTTGTAGACAACCATATTGTTTTCTGTTTATGAATAGTGCAATTTATATTTCTTTGTTTTCAATCTTTTGTGTTTTTGAATTGCCTCACATACATTTTTATCTCTTTGTTATTAATTTCTAATCTAATTGTACTGTAATCATAGAAACTGTCCTTATGATAACAACTAGTATAAAACTTCCTCCCTTTTGCTTTTTGGAATATTGGGTAACGAGTTGTGTTGTGTTTTGCTTTGTTTTGTTTTGTTTTTTGAGACAGAGTCTCACTCTGTCACCCACGCTGCAGTGCAGTGGCATGATCTTGGCTCACTGCAACCTCTGCCCTCTGAGTCCAAGCGATTCTCCTGCCTCAGCCTCCCGAGTAGCTGGAATTACAGGTGCCTGCCACTGAGTCCGGGTAATTTTTGTATTTTTAGTAGAGACAGGGTTTTACCATCTTGGCCAGGCTGGTCTTGAACTCCTGAGCTCGTGATCCACCCACCTCAGCCTCCCAAGTGCAGGGATTATAGACGTGAGCCACCGTACCCAGCCTGAAGCAGGAATTATTAACCAGCTCCGTGCCTGGAACAGAATAGAAGCTGAAGAATATTTGGGTTTTTTTGTTTGTTTGTTTTTTGAGATAGGGTATCGCTCTGTCAGCAAGGCTGGAGTGCATTAGTGCAATCATGGCTCCCCGCAGCCTCAAGTTCTTGGGCTCAAGTGATCCTCCCACTTCAGCCTCTCAAATAGCTGGGACCACAGGCATGCACCACTATGCTTGGCTGATTTTTTTTTTTTTTGTAGAGATGGGGTTTCACCATGTTTCCCAGGCCGGTCTCAAACTCCTGGCCTCAAGTGATCCACCTGCCCCAGCCTCCCAAAGTGCTGAGATGACAGGCATTGGCCACCACTCCCAGCCAAGAATCTTTATTCAGAAACTGAGTAAATACAGGATTCAGGGTTGACGTTGACATATTCTGCATGTTTTGAAAGAAGCATCTGAGGCTCAGAGAGATCACTTGTCTTTGGTCACACAGCAGAGAGAACTGGACAAAGAACCAAAGATGTCTAGACTTCCAGACAGGGATCGTTTCATCGCCGTAACTCCTCTGGCCAGAATTTTTCCTGTACATTTAATTAAATGCAGTATACTTTGGCGAGAAATGAATGCTAACCGCTAACTGAGGACATTTATTTGCCCAATGAGTTCATGACTACTGCTTCAGGATTTCAGGATGCTAAGAGATAGCATGGTTAATGCACTTTTGGTTTTCATATTAAACTATGAGTCATTTCTGTTTATTTTCGAATTCTTTCCTCATCTGTTGTATGTGGTGGTCACCAGGAATGGGAGCCCCATCACCCACTCAGGAAGTGATGGACTGACTCCCTGTGAATGGATGAATAAACACTGTTTTCATAAGCGTAGTCATGTAGATCAAAGATTGGGTCCTCTATACACATTCCAATTAACTGTGGCCATCCCATTCCGTGTCCCTTCTACTCTCCAGTATAGTTTCTAATCCTTTCACAGCCCATAAACAAAAGGGAAGCCCAGCTCAGCCAAAACAAAAGCAGAAAATATTCAAAGGAAGATGAGAACATCCTAGAGATTAGTGAAAGAACTCCAGATATCCCAGTACCCCAAGGTGACTCCAATTCACAATGGCTGACTGACCCTGGCTTCTCACCCCGGGGGTACTCTCATCTGCACCCAGTACCACTTCCCACAAGGACCCCAGAGCTCGGTCTCTAGCACGAGACTCTGTGCTTTGATACACACTGCTGGCCATCTTCACAATACCTCCACCTGAATGTCTTATAGTCATCTTCAATTCAGCATGTATTATTAGTCCAACTGTGTAATTAAGATCTACGCATTTCACTATATGTAAATCTTACTTTAAGAAAAAGTAAAAATTTTAAAAAGAAGTAAGTTTAAAGCGACATTCATCTTTCCCTCTATCAAAACTCCTCCTTCTAAGGTCTTGAGCTTACTTCAGAGTGTCCTTCAGCTCCCTAAGCCTCTGCACCCAATCAATCAGCAAGACCTATTGATTCTACCCATTCCATTTCTCTCGAAACTTTCCTTTTCTCTACATTTTCTCATCAATTCCCATCATCACATTTTACTCAAATGATACTGACCACCTACTATGGGCCAGGCACGGTGCGAGGCCATAAGTCTACATTACAAACAACACATAAATAGTGTCAAACTGGAGTTTGCATTTTAGAATCCCAGGTGGAAACTACACCACAGGGGCACTGGGAATACAGAAGTGATTCCCTCTACACAGGGGTAGGGGGCTTGGTGGGCTGCACAGATGGTAGAGGTCAGGGATGGGTCTGGAAAGTTCCTGGAGAGGCTGATCTCTGTTGAAAGATGAATAGGCATTTGCCAAGTGGACAAAAGAACTGCATTCCAGCCAATGAGAAGAGCTCAGACAGGAGCAGCTGGAGGGAGCATATAAGTCATTCTGGTTAGAGGCTGGGGGGTGAAGGTTGTTTGTTTGTTTGAGGATTTGTTCTAAAGGAGCTAGAAGTGGAGAAGCAGGTGGGAACTATCATGGAAGGTTTCGTCAATCACATGCAGGAGTTTGAATCTTAACCTCTCAGCAGAGGGAATGTCAGCAGCATTTTAAGCAAGGAACCAGTCACCCTTACTCTTTAGGAAAATTGCTTTAGATATCATGATCTCTTATGGGAACAGCCACAGTTGTTTTTCTTAACTCTCATCTCCCCTCCCTCCATACACCATTTCCAAAGTGAAAAACAAGATGATGTGTCTTCCCTAATTAAAAAATAAAACAAAATAAAAACCCTAGCATAGCTCCCATAGCAGATATTCCAAACTCCAATTCCAACTCCAAGGAAAATTGTTCCTGGAGATGTTAATAGTTGTTATGGGGGAAATGGGAGAGAGGAGAAATCATTTCCTTGCAAAAAACTCTTTGATTAACCTTTATACAAGATTAAACACATTTCCTTTCCATTGCAGGACTTCTCAGAGTCTTCAATTTTCTTTCTTCCTTTTTTTTTTTTGAGACAGAGTCTTGCTCTGTCGCACAGGCTGGAGTGCAGTGGCTGGATCTCGGCTCACTGCAAGCTCCGCCTCCTGAGTTCACGCCATTCTCCTGCCTCAGCCTCCCAAGTAGCTGGGACTACAGGTGCCTGCCACCATGCCCGGCTAGTTTTTTGTATTTTTTAGTAGAGACGGGGTTTCACCATGTTAGCCAGGATGGTCTCGATCTCCTGACCTCGTGATCCACCCGTCTCAGCCTCCCAAAGTGCTGGGATTACAGGCTTGAGACACCGCGCCCAGCCCTTTTTTTTTTTTTTTTTCTTTTTTTTTTTTTTTTTTTGAGATGGAGTCCTGCTCTGTAGCCCAGGATGGAATGCAGTGACGTGATCTCAGTTCACTGCAACCTCCGCCTCCTGGGTCCCGGTTCAAGCAATTCTCCTGCCTTGGGAGAATACAGGCATGCACCACCACGCTCAACTAGATTTTTTTTTGTATTTTTAGTAAAGATGGGATTTCAGTATGTTGGCCAGGCTGGTCTTGAACTCCTGACATCGCAATCTGCCTGCCTTGGCCTCCCAAAGTGCTGGGATTATAGGTGTGAGCCACAGCACCCATCCAAGGCTTCAATTTTCTAAAATCAATTAGGACTCTTTAAGAAGGGGATTCAGGATTCAAATTGCTTAACTTATTAAACAAGTGAGCTCTTTGATCTTGGAGCATTGATTAGCATCTTCATGGACTAGTCCTCTGTGAGATGCTGAACTCCAAACTCAGCTAAAAGTCCAAAGTCCAAACTCAGCTAGGTGAAGAGGGTCGTGATTAATTTAGTCTCAACTTTTATCCCTTCCTGATTTCCCCTCTCTCCCATTCCCCCATAACAACTGTTAACGTCTCCAGGAACAATTTTCCTTGGACTTTGGAATTGGAGTTTGGAATATCTACTATGGGGAGTCATGTAGGGTTTTTATTTTGTTTTATTTTTTAATTAGGGAAGACACATCATCTTGTTTTTCACTTTGAAATGGTGTATGGAGGGAGGGAAGATGAGAGTTAAGAAAAATAATTGTAGCTGTTCACATAAGAGATCGTGATATCTGAAGCAATCTTCCTAAACGGTGGGCACATACACCCTTTTTAGTGCCCTTACCTTCCTTTTATGCTTGAGGAATTCTTGGTCATCCTTTAAGCCATAGCCCAATAGCAACTCTGCTGTGAAAACATGGCCCCAGGGGGGGGTAGCCTCATCTGCAGCCAATACCACTTTGGTGAAGGTTGCAGAGATACAGGTTTATCTGAATCAAGGCTACTGTCTATGAAACCCCTCTGTGTGCTATTTGGAAATTGTTTGGATGAATAATTCTATAATCTGTAATCTTTCTTTAAAAAGAAAGAAAGGTTCTCTATGATGGGCTAAGAGACTCTCGCCTCTAGAGACTGTGCACTGTCCTGCATTTAAAGGGACATCAGTCATTCTCAGCCTCTCTGCTCTAGATTACATGAAGAACAGAAGCATCATGTCAAGCCACTGGATACCATGATTGACTGGGGACAAAGGGAGTGCTGGAAAGAAGTTTTGAAGTGCATGTTTGAGAATGAGTGGGGGTATCCTGGATCTTGGACAAAGGGTGTTGGAATGAAGGAAATTGATCCTAGAATGGAGAGACTGGAAATCAGAAAGAACATAGCGAATGCATCCTCTGAAGAACAGCCATAAGGAAGTCCCTTGTTCACGTAAGTGGGTACAGATACTTTCCTTTTTTTTTGAGACAGAGTCTCGCTCTGTCACCCAGGCTGTAGTGCAGTGGTGCCATCTCGGCTCACTGCAAGTTCCACTTCCCAGGTTCACGCCATTCTCCTGCCTCAGCCTCCTGAGTAGCTGGGACTACAGGTGCCCACCACAATGCCTGGCCAATATTTTGTATTTTTAGTAGAACCGGGGTTTCACCATGTTAGGATGGTCTCGATCTCCTGACCTCGTGATCCACCTGCCTCAGCCTCCCAAAGTGCTGTGACTACAGGCGTGAGCCACTGCGCCTGGCCAATACTTTCCTTTTCAAAGTAGGAACAGGAGGAGGACAGGAAAAAGAAAGCCATGGCTTTGCTCAGGGAAGGGATGTTCTAGAGATTGCTTCTGTGTGCTTAGGAGAGGAGAAAACAGGAATTGAAAGGGAGAAGAAGTAAAAAATGCATTAAAAGCTCTGTACTTTGCCCTTTGGACCCAGCTTTGCTTTCGTCAGATAGGACCTGGGGCTGACTACTGCCTTCCAACTTTGGGATGGAGAACGGGCAGAGGGGAAGGTGTGCCAGTGCAGAGAAGGAAAGAAGAGGGAGAAGAGAGGCAGGGGAAGAAACAAGAGGAGGAAATGGAAGGGAGCAAAGGGATTGTCAGCTCTTATGCAGAAGTAAAGCAGGGGCCCACTGTGGTGGCTTGTGCCTGTAATCCCAGCACTTTGGAAGGTGGAGTTGGGTGGATCACTTGAGGCCAGGAGTTCGAGACCAGCCTGACCAACATGGTGAAATCCTGACTCTACTAAAAATACAAAAATTAGCTGGGCGAGGTGGTGAATGCTTGTAATCCCAGCTAGTTGGAGACTGAGGTGGGAGGATTGCTTGAGGGTAGGAGTTTGAGACCAGTCTGGCCAAAAGACTCCAGCTCTACTAAAAATACAAAAATTAGGTGGGCATGGTGGCATGTGCCTGTAATACCAGCTACATGGGAGGGTGAGGCAGGAGGATCAATTGAACTGGGGGGTGGAGGTTGTAGTGAGCTGATATCACACCACTGCATACCTGCCTAGGAGATAGAGTGAGACCGTGGCTCAAAAAACAAAAACAAAAACAAAAACAAAAACAAAAAAAACGTAAAGCGGGGATTCAGAGTTTGACCCAGGGAGGAAGAGGAAGAGAACCAGTCCCATGTCTGCCCTCCTCCTGGTTTTCACCACAGCCATCAGCAGGTTTGTAGGTCTTTGTTGAGCAACCAGCAAAGGAGTAGAATGTGGTTGAGGGAAATCTGGTGGAATTTAAGATCAGGAGCAGCCTGGGGGCGATTTCCCAGGGCGAAGCTTCCTGTTGCTGCAGATGAAGTGTGGGGAGCACAGGGCACTTTGGCTCAGCATTCCCTGGAAGGAGCCATTTCCTTTCTTCCCTGGGGTTAGCACCATCCCTGCACTCACTCCAAATGAGGCAACCTGCTGCCTTTTGGTGTGCCATTTTGTCCCCAAAATTCTTACAGTACACCTGGGAGTTCTTTAATGCCTACTTACAAGAAGTCCCAGCTTTCATGGTGAAAAATGATGTCCCAGATTCTTTTTTTTTTTTTTTTTTGATGGCATTGGAGGCGCTAAAAAGATAATACATTCCAAAGTTCTAACAGGAAAATATAAAACAGCCAGAAATAAAGGAGTCTAGCTCTCTGTATGAATTCTCAGCTGAAAGGATCTCCTTGACTGACTGTAGTTTTAGTGAAAGACGTAGATGATGATGATGATTATTATTATTTTTGAGACGGAGTCTGGCTCTGTCGCCCAGGCTGGAGTGCAGTGGCACGATCTCGGCTAACTGTTAGCTCCACCTCCTGGGTTCACGCCATTCTCTTGCCTCAGTCTCCCGAGTAGCTTGGACTACAGGCACCCACCACACTTGGCTGATCTGTTATATTTTTGGTAGAGACGGGGTTTCACTGTGTTAGTCAGGATGGTCTCAATCTCCTGACCTCGTGATCTGCTCGCCTCGGCCTCCCAAAGAGACTATGATTTTAATTGTGCTTTTGCACAATAAAAATGCAGCTGTGTTATTGACCCACAGAGCTGCTTCTTAGAAAGACTGGCAAAATGCTGTGTGGAAATGCCAGTCTTGGATCAGAAATCTCCATGAGATCTTTTTATGTTTTATTTTTCTCTTTATTTTATTTTATTTCATTTTATTTTATTTTTGAGACAGAGTTTTGCTCTTTTTACCCAGGCTGGAGTGCAATGGTGCAATTTTGGTTCACTGCAGCCTCCGCCTCCTGGGTTGAAGCAATTCTCCAGCCTCAGTCTTTCAGAGTAGCTGGGATTACAGGCACCTGCCACCATACCTGGCTAATTTTTGCATTTTTAGTAGAGACGGGGTTTCACCGTGTGGCCAAGCTGGTCTCAAACTCCTGATCTCAGGTGATCCATTTGCCTCGGCATCCCAAAGTTGCTGAGATTACAGGCCTGAGCCTAATCCCATTGATGGGGTCTCTGCTTCATATCGTAATCGACTCCCAAGGCCCCACCTCCAAAGACCATCACATAGGGAATTCGATTTTAACACACTACTTTGAGGAAGACAATAAGATTTGGTCTATAGCATCCAGTCACCCTGAGCCATCTGCACTCATAGGAAGTTTATAACCTTCTATAAGTATTTGCTGGTCCCCTCTGGGTTTAGGGAAATCTTTAATTTCAGCCTTTGATTCAGCTAGGCCCAGGCTTAAATTCTACATTTGCATGCATAACTTGCTCATGGGACAGAGGGAACTTTAGAGGCAACTGACCATTTGGAGTCTTAGGAGAATTGGTGAGAGAAGGCTTCGGATCTGGATGAGAAGCGGAGGGAAGAGAGGATGGACGAAGGTGCAGAAAGAGAGAGCACAATGGGAAAGAGGAAGAGGACATGTGGATATACGGGTCAAGTGGAGGGCAAGGAAGGTAATTTTCCTTGAATTCTAAACTCAGACCACATATCACATCAGAATCACCTGAGGGAGACTTTTTTCAATGCATATTCCTGGGTTCTGGAATTTTTTTTTTTTTTTTTTTTTTTTGAGACGAAGTCTCGCTCTGTTGCTCAGGCTGGAGTGCAGCGGCCCCATCTTGGCTCACTGCGAGCTCTGCCTCCTGGGTTCACGCCGTTCTCCTGCTTCAGCCTCCCCAGGAGCTGGGACTACAGGCACCTGCCACAGCGCCCAGCTAATTTTTAATTTTTTTATTTTTTAGTAAAGACGGTGTTTCACCGGGTTAGCCAGGATGGTCTCGATCTCCTGACCTCGTGATCCGCCCGCCTCGGCCTCCAAAGTGCTGGGATTACAGGCGTGAGCCACCATGCCCGGCAGAAATTTTGATTTCATAAATCTGGAGTTGTGCCGATTTATCTGTATTTATCATTAGAATTTTGGATAATTCTGATGCAATTAGACAACACAGCAGAGCTTGACAACCACTGCTTTGGGATGTACATCTGGAAGACATTCGATTGTATAAAATAATCACAAAACAAAGTGATGGGGAATTGCTTATATAAAAAGTGCTTGGATATAATTCAACTCTTCCTGTATATGTGGTTTGATCACATATTTTGTTTCTGCAATACTAAGATTGAAAATGTGCAGAGTTTTTTTTAAAAAAAACAAGTATAAAAAAGGAGTTGAAAAGAAAAGGAAACTGAGAATTGTTTGGTAAGAGAAGGGAAAGGAAGCAAAATATTTTGGTACATTATTCTATGGTGTCTGAATTATAAGTCCAAGTGCTATTTATAGAAAAGCCAATAATACAAGTTTTCTTGTTTGTTTGTTTCCTTTTTTGAGATGGAAGTCTTGCTCTATTGTACAGCCTGGAGTGCAGTGGGCCATCTCCACTCACTGCAAGCTCCGCCTCCCGGGTTCATGCCATTCTCCTGCCTCAGTCTTCTGAGTAGCTGGGACTATAGGTGCCAGCCACCACGCCCAGTTAATTTTTGTATTTTAGTAGAGATGGGGTTTCACCATATTGGCCAGGCTGGTCTTGAACTCCTGACCTCAAGAAATGCACCTGCCTTGGCCTCCCAAAGTGCTGGGAATACAGACACGAATCACTGCACCCAGCCTGAGAACTATTATATATTCTTATTTCAGGGACCCTCAAAATTATAGGCTAGCCATATTCTATATGAATTTAAGCTTTTATCGTTGCCCTTTTTTTCAATCCAGTCTCCACACAGCAACCACAGTATGCAATTTTTATAATTCCAAGCTGTATCATAATACTCCTGTTTTAAAGTCACTGCGCAGGTTGGGCACGGTCGCTCACGCCTGTAATCCCAACACTTTGGAGGGCCCAGGTGCGGGGATCACTAGGTGAGGAGATCAAGACCATCCTGGCTAACATGGTGAAACCCTGTCTCTACTGAAAATACAAAAAAAAAAAAAAAAAAGAAAGAAATTAGCCGGTCGTGGTGGCGGGCGCCTGTAGTCCCAGCTACTCGGGAGGCTGGGCCAGAAGAATGGCGTGAACCCAGGAGGCTTGCAGTGAGCCGAGATGGCACCACCGCACTCCAGCCTGGGAGACAGAAGGAGACTCCGTCTAAAAAAAAAAAATAAAGAAACTCACTGACCAATTACTTCTTTTCTTCCTGATTGGAATTTAAGCTTAACGAAGCTGGGCAACTTTATGTATTTTTCCACTGAAGTATCTCCATGAGCTAGAGATCACTTAGTGGAAGGTAAATGATCAGTAAATATTTTTGAATAAGAGAATCAATTATTAATGGTTTTCTTTCTTTGAGTATACATTTAGACTTTTAAAAATCAAGAAAATAGATTGGTCAAGAGAATTCCGTTTTTTTTTTTTTTTTTCTTATCCATAGATTATATTAGTTGTGTTAGTATAAATTTCAGTGTTGGAAGCTGTAAGCATTTCCTAAATTTTAAAATGAAAGGCATGGGATTTAAATATCTGCTCCTTTTATTCAAGGAATAAAAAAAAAAAAAAGCTTATCTTTTAAAATATATTTATATTGTGAACAACAATCTGAATTTATTTTTTCTCTCTTTATCCTTGAATACTTTTTCAAGTTATTAACGTTCTCAGTTTTAGAAATCCACTTTTTTTTTTTTTTTTTTTCCCCAAGATGGAGGCTCACTCTTTCGACCAGGCTGGAATAGAGTGGCACCATCTCGGCTTACTGCAACCTCCACCTTCTGGCTTCAAGTGATTCTCTTGCCTCAGCCTCCCCAGTAGCTGGTATTACAGGCACGTGCCACACTACTCTGGGCTGATTTTTGCATTTTTAGTAGAGACGGCATTTCATTATGTTGGCCAGGCTGGTCTCGAGCACCTGGCCTCAGATGATCCACTTGCCTCGGCCTCCCAAAGTGCTGAGATTATAGGCATGAGCCACCGTGCCCGGCCTAAAAAATCCTTTTCAACGAAAACATTTAAAAATACATATGCAACTTAATTAAGAATATCTTTGTGTTCCACTGAATAGCTTGCCAAGTAATACATCGGCAGTACAATTTCCTCATAAGTCTTCAATTTGTTTGATTAGATTTATAGATTTCCTATTCTCAACTCAAAATTTCATTTTAGTATAATACCTCCTACTTGACCTTTGTGGGGTTTTCATACCATATATTTATTATTGAAATTGGTTTTTGATATTCGAATCAGAAGTTTATCATACTGTTGGTTAGACTGGTCGGTAGAATCCGATTTTGTTTGGGTTCTGTAGTTTATTCATTACACAGTGACTTTGCTACTGTAAAGCTTGAAACATATTCTTTCTTTGGTTTCCTTCTTTCCCTTTTTCCCTCCCTCTCTCCTTCCCTCACTTCCTTCTTTCCCTCTCTTTTTCTTTCTCTTTCCCTCCCTCCCTTCCTCTTTCTTTTGACAGGTTTTGCTCCTTCACTCAAGCTGAAGTGCAGTGGTGCTAACAAGGCTCACTTGAAAATTTTTTTAACAGAAATGTGTCTATCTTACATTAAGCAACTTTCTTTTCAATGTAACCAATATTTCTTTTAAGAGAAAAATTAAATATTTACCATCTGTTAGCCTCGACACTTTACCTTCTGCAGCCTCAACTTTTCTGGCTCCAGCAAACCTCCCCTGTCAGCCACTCAAGTAGCTGGGAATACAGGTGGTGCCACCATGCCTGGATAATTTCTGTAATTTTTTGTAGAGATGGGGTTTCACCATGTTGCCCAGGCTGGTCTAGAACACCTGGGCTCAGGTGATCCTCCCATCTCCGCCTTCCAAAGTGCTGGGATTATAGGGATGAGCCAACATGCCCAGCCAAAAGGTTGAAACATTTTCTAAATTTGAAAACAAAGTGTATGGCATTTAAATACCTGTTCCTTAAAATTTGGAAGACATATTAACATCATATAAACCCAGGGCCTGTATTTTTAGATTAGTACGTCTAGATATTTTCAATTTCTTCTAAAGTTAAAAATATATATATTTTGTATTCAGAGAATTCTTGATCACAGAAGGTAATATTTAATTTTTCACTTAAAAGAAATGTGGTTACTTTGAAAAGGAATTTGGTTACTGTAAGTTAGAAAGAAATATGAAGTGACCTAGGGACTGATTGTACACACGGTGCTTTTCACTGAGGAAACCATCTCATAATTTCTGTTGTATATTTTTACTACCATGAAAAATTATTGGTTTGAGTTTAGATGTGTTCATTAATTATAGGTTAATGTTACTGTCTTTTGCCAGGTTTTAGAAATTGTTTCCATTTTACATTTGTTTTGTTTCTCACTTTTATTGTTCTTATAGGAATTTATTTTAGGCAAACACAAGCATTTCATTATAGAAATTTTGACAAGTCTCAGGTGTTATTTTTATTTTATTTTATTTTATTTTTGAGACGGAGTTTTGCTCTTTTCCCCCAGGCTAGAGTACAATGGCGTGATCTCGGCTCACTGCAGCCTCCACCTCCCAGGTTCAAACCATTCTCCTCAGCCCCTCACAGCTGCCTCAGCCCCTCTGCCCCTTAGCCGCCTCAGCCCTTCAGCCCCCTCAGCCGCCTCAGCCCCTCAGCCGCCTCAGCCCTCTCAGCCCCCTCAGCCCCCTCAGCCACCGCAGCCCTCTCAGCCGTCTCAGCCCGTCAGCTGCCTCAGCCCCCTCAGCCCCTCATCCGCCTCAGCCGCCTCAACCCCTCAGCCCCTAAGCCACCTCAGCCGCCTCAGCCCCTCAGCCGCCTCAGCCCCTCATCTGCCTCAGCCCCTCAGCCGCCTCAGCCCCTCAGCCCCCTCAGCCCTTCAGCCCCCTCAGCCCTTCAGCCCTCTCAGCCACTTCAGCCCCCTCAGCCCCTCATCCGCTTCAGCCCCCTCAGCCCCCTCAGCCCCTCAGCTGCCTCAGCCCCCTCAGCCCCTCAGCCCCCTCAGCCCCTCAGCTGCCTCAGCCCCCTCAGCACCCTCAGCCCCTCATCTGCCTCAGCCCCCTCAGGCCCTCAGCTGCCTCAGCCCCCTCAGCCCCTCAGCCACCTCAGCTCCCTC
>NW_022328472.1:0-6137 GCF_002776525.5 Piliocolobus tephrosceles | reverse complement strand
GCCTCCTCAGCCCCTCATCCGCCTCAGCCCCCTCAGCCCCTCAGTCGCCTCTGCCCCCTCAGCCCTCTCAGCCGCCTCAGCCCCTCAGTCGCCTCAGCCCATCAGCCGCCTCAGACCCTCAGCCCCTTCAGCCACCACAGCCCCCTGCCGCCTCAGCCCCTCAGCCGCCTCAGCCCCTCAGCCGCCTCATCTCCGCAGTCGCCTCAGCCCCTCAACCGCCTCACCCACCTCAGCCTCTCAGCTGCCCGCGCCGCCGCTCGCTCACCCGCGCCGCTGCTTTAGGGGTCGTCGCTGCCTAGCGGGCTCCAGCGCAGCCTCCTGCCCGTCATCCCAATGGCGGCGCCTGCCACTGGCTCCTGGCTGCCCGCTACTACCCGCGCGCCTTGGGCAGGGCCGGTTCGGGGGAGCGGATCCCGATGGCAGGCAGTGACCAAAAGCCTCTGAAAGCAGCAGCCGGGCGCTGCCCGACCGGGAGGCCCCAATCTGTCCCAGCCAAGGCCTCCCCGCGCCATCACCCAGGAGCAGTCCCGGGCAGGGACACCGCTTGTTCCACGCTATAGCGGGCTTCTGCAAGGCGGTGAGCCGTGCCCAAAGCTACCAAAGGGCAGCTTGTGCCCGAGAGTGGGGGAAATGCACCCTTCCCGGGGATCTGAAAACTCCAGGTCCTCCTGCCAGGAGCCCACGGCCTCAGATGGGGACCAGGACGCGCCTGCCCTGGGGAAGCGCCCCTGCACCTGAGCCCGAAATTGTCCCCAACAAACCCCACACCCGCAGGGCTGACATTTGGGCTCCAGGGTGCGGTGTCATATGAAATGGGCACCAAGTGCTTTCCATGCAAAAGACACGAAGTCTGGAGTTTATGAAATTATTGATGGAAAGCCGCGAGGTGCCAGAGATCATGGCCCAGAGCTCGCAGAACTGATCAGATCAATGCTGAGTAAAAGGCCTGAAGAAGACCATCTGGAGGAGCATCCTGAGGGCCTTCCCCAAAGCACCAGATCACCTTCCTTTCCGAGGCCACAAAGGCCAGAACCTCCAGAAATAGCATGAAACGTGAGGACTTGGTGACACCCAAGCCTGCTGCCACTGTGGTTTCCGGCAAGGCAGAATCAAGGCATGAAGTAATCCACCCCAACCACGCTCCTCTGAGGCTGAACAAGACATGATAATGGTGGAAGGCAAGTGTTTGTTCCAGGAGAGACCCAGGGTGGTTGGTGCCTTGAGGTCACCTGCCAGTTCGAAGGCCCAGGGGACTTGTGCAATACCAAGAATGGGCCAGGGTCAGTAGGGTGAATATTGACATCTTCCCTGCAGAAGGGAGGGATGCAGCGAGCCAGGGTGGAGGTTGCAGTGGGCTGAGATCCCACCATTGCACTCCAGCCTGAGCCAAAAAAGCAAAAAAAAAAAAAAAAAAAAAAAAAAAAAAAAAAGAGAGAGAGAGAGAGAAAAGGGGAAGAAAGCAAATTTATTGTCCAGTGATTCGAAATAACAAAAGCTGATTGCCAAATACAGTATGTGAAATAACTCCTGCTTAAATTGTTTAAGAAAGAAATTATATAGGGCAAACACAATAAATTAGTCTTGTGTAACATTTTGTGAGTACCTGAAAATTCTTCTATTTAATAAAGGAAAAGGAGTTTTGACTCATCTTGGCCAGCATTTAAAACACAAGCATGGCAGACACGGTCCTGCAGCCTCTTCCCAGTGAGAGTCTTCAGTGGCATTTACCACAGTTGTCAGCTGATGCTGTGTCTCTCCTGGGCCTGGGTAACCTCAGGGACCTCACTGGCAGCTTCTCCTCTCCTCAGGCTTCCAGAAAAGTAACAACCAACCAGGGAAATAGACATCATTTTAAACAATCTTTTCAAATTGTAGAAATTTTTATTGGTACTGCTCACATCTCTAAGTTTTTGAGCATTTTTTTCCATGGAGATTAGATGATAAACATTGCATTTATGCTTCTACGTGTGTTCATGACCCAATTGGCCTCTTTGATACTTGAGTAGTAACACTATTCTGAGGAAGTGAAACTGTTGAAATATATTTATAAATACATATATTCTTATCTACAATTTATTAACATACATGTTCAGCAATCTGAAATCTTTAAATTTTGGTAAACTTCAATGCTGACCAGTATAATATTCAATGAAATAGCTTCTTTAATTTTTAATCACTTTCAATCTATGGCTAATTTGTTAATTTTTATGTTTTCGTGCTGTTTTAGCATGTGAACATATTGTATATTTTTTCTTTTTTGAGACAGAGTTTTGCTCTTGTTGCCCAGGCTGGAGTGCAATGGCATGATCTTGGCTCTTCCAGGGCCAGACACTGCCCCGTCAGGGGCCGGAAAAACCCGGGCAGATTTGGAATCTAGGGTAGGGGGGCCACAGAGGTCAGGGCTTGCACAGGGCAGGGCTAAGAGCACAGCCCAGAGTCATGTCTGGGTCCCTTGGCCAGTCACTGCCTCTCTGACCCTAGACATCTCACCTGTGGAACGGGTACATTCGAGGACAGCACCTACCCCACCGAGTCCACCAGGTCAGTGCACAACAGGCACCTGGTGAGTGCTCAGGGATGACCCTGCCCAGAGGCCAGCACTGCCCACCAGGTACTGACTATCACCAGGTCAGCAGGGAGGGAACAGAGCAGGTCACACTCACCTGAGTCAGCCGTGTCTCTCGCTTAGCAAAACTTCCTCTTCTCAGGACCAGACACCTCTATGTCTTGTTTCCAAGAGCTCCAGACATAGAGATGGCAGGCGGGCCGGCGGGTGAGTACTCAGCACCAGTGACACTGTGGGGTCATGACACCCATCACAATGGGCCCCTGCCTGGGTCAGCTGGGCCCAGAGTCAGCACCCTCCACCCTCTGAAGTGTCAACGTGTGTGCATGCAGTGTTTGTGCATGTGAGCAGGCACGTGTATGTGGGTGAACACGTGTACATGCCTGTATCACTGCTCTGCCTGAGCCCGGCTGCCTTACTCACATGTGCACCCAGGACACTGGGTCACCCTTGTCACCGTCTCCCCCGGCAGGACCCATGGCCATCATGGAAGCATCCACAGGTGCTCCCTAACCTCAGACTTCCCCATCCAGGGCAGTCCTAAGATTGCAGATGGGGGATAGGGGGCAGAGGGTTGAGAGTTGGGGGCAAAGGGCAAAGGGCAGGTCCCCTCCCTAGCAGAGGACTCAGCTAGGCTGTGAAGTGCTAGATCTGTGTGGCAGGGCTGCATTTCACACACCTGCTCACCTCCTTCTTCCAGTAGCCCTCCAGCATGCCATGACTAATTCCCACTACAGATGGCGGCAAGGATGCTCCAAGGACAAACCCTGCCTGAGGTCACCTAGCGGCCACCTGGCCAGGCCTCTGCTAGCCAGAACCCCACTGACCAGGCCCCCACTGACCGGGCCTTCACTGACCAGGTTCCCACTGACCTGAGCAGAACTCTGAGCCACGGTGATCAATGTCCCCTGCCAATGCCCCCGCTCAGTCCACAGACCCTCCTCTCCCCACATCAGCACCCACAGGCCATGCCCTGGGGGTCTCCTTGGGTCAAGGCCCCCTCTCCAGGACACAGGGAGGGACAGTCGGCCTCAGGCTCTGGGTGCCCACCTTCATGCTTGCCCCCAAAAGCTTTCTGTGCTCACCTCAAAGGGGGCAATGAGGTGGCCTGGCACTGCCTGGACATAATGTCTGGGCCGCAAAGCCAGAGGCACAGGGGGATGTTTGCCAGACCAGGCACCCCGTTTTGCTGGGTCTCCCAGGGTTCTTCCTGTGGAGGCTGGATCCAGAGACATAGCACCGAGGCTGCAGGGTGACCGGCCTGGAACCCTCAACTGGGCAGGGGACCACATGAGGACTGTCCCCAGACGGCCAAAAGACCCTTTGCTAATTTCTTGGTGCCTCATTTCTCTCCAGCTACCCTTCCCCCATCAGGAATCCCCTTCTTGTAGAGTTGAGGAGGAGAGGAAGATAGTGACAGAATCCATGGAAGGAAATGAAACAAAAGGACAGTAGAGCATCATCTATTTCCTGTCCATCTGAAAGGAAAGCCTAAGGAAGCCTATTGGGTTCCATCACCCTGAGGGCCCCAAGGATGGCATCTCACAGTGCAATGCCCAATGGCGGGGACTGTGCTCCATCCCTGCAGATGTCATCGAGGGCACACCTGGGGTCGTCCAGGGTCATGGACCCGGACATAGAGCAGAAACTGGGTCAACAGGAGCGCACATACACACACGTGCACACTCACACACTGGAACAAAATGAATTGAATTTTGTAGCCAGTGTGTAAGTGCAAGAGCGTGCGCACGCGCGCACACACACACACACGCGCTTGTTGCCCATCTGCTGACTTGCCTCATTGGCATGAAACAGCTGCTGAGCCTGCAATTGCTCTGCCTTTCCCTGGATTTTTCCTTTAGTTTCTCTGACTGCTGGGTTACTGGCCTGTGTTTAGCTTCATGAACATGGGTTTCACTTTATTTTTATGGAGTTCCAGCTCTTGCTCATGGAATCCCTCCCAGCCTGTTTTGTAATCTTCCCTTTTTTACTGCCTGTGGACTTCAAGTACCAGACACAGAGAAAGCTTTGTAGAGACTGTTTACTCAGCCCTCACAATTTCCATAGCAGGTCTCTTAATTCCCATCACCTCCAGGGAGGGTCATTGCTGGGATCCTAGGAATCATGTGCCTTTCTCAATGGCCACAGTGGTAACCATAATAGGCAGTTCTTCCCTCTGTGCAATTCTGGAACATAAAAACCTTCTCTGGTAGCAAGACTACAGAAAGCAAGGGAAGCAACACTAAACTGAGAGTTTGCTGGTCTGTGTTCCCAAGAAATTTAATGTTTTTGCATAAATAATGAAGAAGAAATGACTTTTCTGAAGTTCCTATCATTTATGCCATGGACTGGACTCTTCCGTGAATGCAGTTTCATTGATGGATGTGGATAATTAGCTTAACTTCAGGTAAAAGGTTAGAGAGTCAGCAAATTGTCAACATAACTGCTTTTTTACACTCAAATGACATTAATCAGACAGTTGTGGATCTCTAGAAATATATATTTGCAGGCAAAAGTTCTATATTAAAATATCCAAGTTTGGAATCCTTCAGGTGACTTATTTGTAATCAAGCAGAAAGCAATCAAAATTGCAAAGATTTATTATAATTTATACTATTTTCCCTAATGGCAAAAATGAATTCAAATACATTTATTAAAGTGTAATATACACAGGAATCCTATTATTCTACTACTCTGATTTATCACAAAGAGGACACATGCTTGGAGCTACCACACAGTCCAAAAAAATGAAATAAAAATAACAATCTGGCAATCCCTGTCCTGAAGGTCTGCTCCCTAACCACTGCCCATCTGTCTTGCCAAAGCAAAGAGTCACCCGGGTTTTAGCAGCCCCATTAGTGTTGCCTGTTTCATAAATGGATGCATGGAGGGCCATTCGGTAGGAATGGTTTTGTGTGTGGCTTCTTTGGCTCAGCATTATTACATTTGTGACATTCCTTCAGGCGGTTTCATGAAGCAGTTCATTTCTTTTCCCTGATCGGTAGTGCTCTGCCTGAATAGGGCACATCTATCAATTCTACTGTTGGTGGACATTGGTTTGTTCCCAGTTTGGGGCTATTAGCAAAAAAGCCACTATGAACATTCTTGTTAATTTCTTTTGGTTCACATGTATATTTTAGTTAAGTACAGCCCTACAAATGAAATAGCTTGGTCATAGTAACGCATATGCTCAAATTCAATGGTTGTCACTAAAAATTTCAGCTAGGAGGAAAAAACTCAAGAGCTCTATTGTACAACATGTTGACTATAGTTAATAATAATGTGGTAATATTTGCAGTTGCTAAGACAGCAGATTTTAAATGTTCTCACCACACACACACACACACACACACACACACACACACACAGAAAGATAACTATTGGCTGGGCACGGTGGCTCACACCTGTAATCCCAGCACTTTGGGAGACTGAGGTGGGTAGATCACGAGGTCAGGAGTTTGAGACTAGCCTGGCCAAGATGGTGAAACCCCATCTCTACTAAAAATACAAAAATTAGCTGGGCGTGGAGGCGGGCACCTGTAATCCCAGTTACTTGGTTGAAAGGCTGAGG
>NW_022328465.1:0-1381 GCF_002776525.5 Piliocolobus tephrosceles | reverse complement strand
CATATACACCATGGAATACTATGCAGCCATAAAAAAGGATGAGTTTGTGTCCTTTGTAGGGACATGGATGCAGTTGGAAACCATCATTCTTAGTAAACTATCACAAGAAGAGAAAACCAAACACCGCATATTCTCACTCATAGGTGGGAACTGAACAATGAGCTCACTTGGACTCGGGAAGGGGAACATCACACACTGGGGCCTATCATGGGGAGGTGGGAGGGGGGAGGGATTGCTTTGGGGAGTTATACCTGATATAAATGATGAATTGATGAGTGCTGACGAGTTGATGTGTGCAGCACACCAACATGGCACATGTATACATATATACCAAACCTGCACGTTGTGCACATGTACCCTAGAACTTAAAGTATAATAAAAAGAAAAAAAAAAGAAAGGTTACTTTTGATCGCATGGAGGCTTGCGCTGGTAAAGGAAATATCATCAATTAAAAACGAGAGAGAAGCTTTCTGAGAAATGTCTTTGTGATCTGTGAATTCATCTGATAGAGTTACAACTTATTCCTCAGGAAGCAGTTTGCTAACACTCTTTTCGTTCAATATGTAAAGTGATATTTGGGAGCCAATTCGGGCACACTGTGAAAAAGGAAGTATCCTCACATAACAACTAGAGAATAGCTTTCTGAGAGATAGATTTGATGTGTTACTTCATCACACAGATTTCCACCCTTCCCTTTCTCGAACAGTTTGCTAACACGGTTGCCGTGGATACTTCAATGGGATATTTCGGAGCTCATTGAGGGCTATGGTGAGAAAGGATATATCCTCAGACAGAAACGGCCAAGAAGCCTTCTGAGAAACTGCATTGCGATGTGGGAATGCAACTCACAGAGTTACACGTTTCTCTTCAGACATCAGTTTCCTAACACAGTTTTCTGGAAATCTGCAATGGGATATTTCTCATCGCAATGAAGCTTATGGTGGCAAAGGAAATCTAGTCAGATGAAAACTAGAAATCAGCTTTCTTAGAAACTTCTTTAAGATGTGTGAATTCATCTCACAGAGTTACACTTATATTTCATGGAGCAGGCCATTAACACTGTCTTTGAAGAAACTAAGTAAGGTTACTTTGGATCGCAAGGAGGCCTTCGTTGGTAAAGGTAATATCATCAGTAAAAAACGAGAGAGAAGCTTTCTGAGAAATTTCTTTGTGATTTGTGAATTCATCTCACAGTGTCACAATTTATTCCTCAGGAAGCAGTTTGCTATCACTCTATCGCTCAATCTGTAAAGTGATATTTGGAAGCCAATTCTGGCCCACTGTGAAAAAGGAAGTATCCTCCCATAACATCTCACAGATTTACAACATATTCCGCAGGAAGCAGTTTGCTAACACTCTCTTCATGGAATCTCTGAAGTGA
>NW_022328454.1:0-1200 GCF_002776525.5 Piliocolobus tephrosceles | reverse complement strand
CTCTTTCTTCCCTAGTAGCCATGCACCCGGGGCAGGAGATGGCCTTACATTTCCTTGGGTTCTTGATGATTTCTTAGGTTTAGTGTTTGACACAGTTCGGATTCTGGATAAAATCAGCCCTTCTGGGAAGTGTGTAAGTCAGACAAGGACTTTCTGGTGGCGTTATCCAGGTTTCCCATGCCCCATGAGTACAGGAATAGCTCCCTGGGGAAGGAGTATGGGCACATGATGGCAGGGAGCCATTCTTGGATGGTCCCATCTTTCTGCAGGAATTCTCATGCAGGGAGAAGAAGCACGCGGTGACGGAGCTGGTAGGGATTCTGCTGATAGTTTTGATCGTTATGATTTGCTCCGGAAAGGTGATGTGGAATGAAGTGCAATATTTAGAATGCTGACATTCCTTAAAACAAAGATATAGAAAAAATCTTATAATTGCAGGTGGCTTGTAGTTTTCAGCTGCTCTCATGTGGATCCTCTTTCCTCCTTCTGAAATGCTTTCCCAGGAGAGAGCATTGTTCTCTTTATATAGATGAGGAGCCTGGGTTTCAAATGGTTAAGAATTCATCACAGGCATTGGAATCTTTGGTTTCCTGGAACATTTTCTATTCAAATATAGGCCACATGGCCTCTAAAGGCTGGCTCGCTCTTTTTTTGTTTTGTTTTGTTTTTTGAGACGGAGGCTCGCTGTGTTGCCCAGGCTGGAGTGCAGTGGCCAGATCTCAGCTCACTGTAAGCTCTGCCTTCCGGGTTTATGCCATTCTCCTGCCTCAGCCTCCCAAGTAGCTGGGACTACAGGCGCCCGCCACCTCACCCGGCTAGTGTTTTGCATTTTTTTTAGTGGAAATGGAGTTTCACCGTGTTAGCCAGGATGATCTCGATCTCTTGACCTCGTGATCAGCCCATCTTGGCCTCCCATAGTGCTGGGATTACAAATTTGAGCCACTGCGCCCGGCTGGCTCACTCTTAACACCACGATTGGGGATCCAGCCTCACCTCTGGAGGGGGTGGCAGGGACTCCACAGCCATCCTGGGTGCTCTGGGGTGGGGTGGCTGAGCTGTGGCAGCCCCTCCCAGCTGTGCAGCAAGGCCGGGGAAAGCTCATTCCATTCCCCTTGGTTCTAACCAGGTAGAGGTTTACACTGTACATTTCCTCAGCTGGGAACCTTTAGAACTTTACATTTAACATTTAATCTGTGATCC
>NW_022328443.1:0-1971 GCF_002776525.5 Piliocolobus tephrosceles | reverse complement strand
GAAGCTTACGGTGAGAAAGCAAGTGTCCTCAGAGGAAAACTGGAAAGAAGCTTTCTTAGAAACTTCTCTGTGATGTGTGAATTTATCTCACAGAGTTATACTTATGTTTCATGCAGCAGGCCACTAACACTGTCTTTGAGATAACTGAGAAGTTCTAGCTTGGAAGGCGTTGAGGCCTACGCTGAAAAAGGAAATATCATCAGTTAAAGACTTGAAAGAAGATTTCTGAGAAACTCCTTTGTGTTCTGTGAATTCGTCTCAGAGAGTTACATCTTTGTTCTCAGGAAGAAGTTTGCTAGCCCTCTTTTCCTAGAATCTGCAGGGTGATATTTCGTAGCCGTTTGGGGCCCATTGTGAAAAAGGAAATATCATCAAATATGAAGTAGAGGGAAGCTTTCTGAGAGACTGCGTTCTGATATGTGACTTACTTCATCACACAGAGTTCCACACACTGCTTCTTGGCAGAGTTTGCTAAGACTGTTGTCTTGGATTTTGCAAAGTGATATTTTGGAGCTCATTCAGGGCTATGGTGACAAAGGATATATCCTCAGACAGAAAGTGGCAAGAAGCATTCTGAGCAACTGTATTGCTATGAGTGAGTGCAACTCAGAGAGTTACTCGTTTCTCTTCTTCTATCAGTTTACTAAGACAGTTTGCTTGGAATCTGTAATGGGATTCTTCTAAGCGCAATGAAGCTTACCGTGACAAAGCAACTGTCCTCAGAGAAAAACTGGAAAGAAGCTTTCTTAGAAACTTCTCTGTGATGTGTGAATTCATCTCAAAGAGTTACACTTATGTTTCATGAAGTAGGCCACTAACACTCTCTTTGGGTAAACTGAGAAGTTCTAGCTTGGAAGGCTTTGAGGCCTATGCTGTAATAGGAAATATCATGAGTTAAAAACGGGAAAGAAGCTTTCTGAGAAACTCCTTTGTGTTCTGTGAATTCGTCTCACAGAGTTACATCTTTGTTCTCCGGAAGAAGTTTGCTAGCCCTCTTTTCCTAGAGTCTGCAAAGGGATATTTCGCAGTCAATTGGGGCCCATGGTGAAAAAGGAAATATCATCACATAATAGGTAGAGGGAAGCTTTCTGAGAGATTGCTTTCTGATATGTGACTTCATCACACAGAGTTCCACACACGGCTTCTAGGGAGAGTTTGCTAAGAGTGTTGTCTTGGATTCTGCAAAGTGATATTTGGGAGCTCATGGAGGGCTACTGTGAAAAAGGATATATCCTCCGACAGAAAGTGGCAAGAAGCATTCTGAGCAACTGCATTGCTATGTGTGAGTGCAACTCACAGAGTTACCCGTTTTTCTTCAGCTTTCAGTTTGCTAAGACAGTTTGCTTGGAATCTGCAATGGGATTCTTCTTAGCGCAATGAAGCTTACCGAGACGAAGCAAGTGTCCTCAGAGAAAAACTGGAAAGAAGCTTTCTTAGAAACTTCTCTGTGATGTGTGAATTCATCTCACAGAGTTATACTTTTGTTTCATGCAGCAGGCCACTAACACTGTCTTTGAGATAACTGAGAAGTTCTAGCTTGGAAGGTTTTGAGGCCTACGCTGAAAAAGGAAATATCATCAGTTAAAGACTTGAAAGAAGCTTTCTGAGAAACTCCTTTGTGTTCTGTGAATTCGTCTCACAGAGTTACATCTTTGTTCTCAGGAAGAAGTTTGCTAGCCCTCTTGTCATAGAATCTGCAGGGTGATATTTCGCAGCCATTTGGGGCCCATTGTGAAAAAGGAAATATCATCACATAATAAGTAGAGGGAAGCTTTCTGAGAGATTGCGTTCTGATATGTGACTTCATCACACAGAGTTCCACACACAGCTTCTTGGCAGAGTTTGCTAAGACTGTTGTCTTGGATTTTGCAAAGTGATATTTTGGAGCTCATTGAGGGCTATGATGAAAAAGGATATATCCTCAGACAGAAAGTGGCAAGAAGCATTCTGAGCAACTGTATTGCTATGTGT
>NW_022328440.1:0-2169 GCF_002776525.5 Piliocolobus tephrosceles | reverse complement strand
AACTTATGGTAATTTACATTTTGAAATATTTATATTTGTTTTTTTTTTATATTATTTAACATTTACATTTGATAATATATTTTATATAATATACTATATAATAAAGAAGGTGATGTAAATGATGGGGATAGTTATGCGTCACCCGTTAGTACTGTTGTGCGAAGTCGTAGGTTAATGCAAAAAAACAAGCTCAGTAAAATTTTTGTTTATATTGATATATATGCTTATTTTGATAATTATTGTGATCCCTTTATTTTTTAGTATAAATAAGCGGATTTTAGCAAATGTAAGAAAAATAAAAATTTAATAAAATAAATTTACATATATTCAATTATTTATATGCAACTAAATAAAAATGGAATATATGTAAATTTATTTTATTAAATTTTTATTTAGTTGCATATAAATAATTGAATATTTATAAAAAAATTTGTTGTGTTTATTTTACATTATTACAAAAAAAAAAGTCGTAGAAGAAAATATGGTCGTCGTAGAATCCGATAAAATTATCTAAAACACACTTGCAATAAAGATAGCAATGCATTGATTAAGCATCATTATGTGTGCGAAATGACGTAGCACGCTAAAACGTAAAGCAATAGCACAAATTGAAATTAAATTAGTATGTGATAACAAAATTAAAATAAAATTATTAAATAGTAAAGATATAATGGCAACAAAAAAATATCCTCATATACTATTAATATACATGCAAAGTGCATTTTCACAATTATTAAAAATTGATATAACAATTTTAAGATTATCAATAACTGATCGAACCTGTTGCTTTAATTTATTTGTAATCTGTTATGTGTTACGTGTTACGTTTTTTTTTTTTTTTGCTGTCAAAAAAAAATTAACAATTGCATAGGTTTTTATTTTGGTAATATTTTGTTATGTATTTACAGTGTCAATTATTGCATCGTTTTTTTGACATGGCTTAAAAATGAAGCTTGTAATTTTTTGTATTTGTGCATTGATAATAATAAAAAGTACGTTTATTTAAATAAAGGAATAACTTATTGTTATTTTGTTAATACATTTTAAAACATTTAATGTGACATATATAATAAAAATTAATTAAAAAGTGAGAATATAATTAGTTTAGCATAAAATTATAAAAGGTTCAATAGATATTAATACCAAAAAATATATAATTACTAATAATAAATGCAAAATAATAGTACATTAAAACAAAGAAAGGATTTGTTGCACTATTTTTAAAATTCATTCAGACCTTTGATTCGAAAGAAAGAATGAAATGATAATTAGAAATCAACATTTAACTAACATTTAATCGATCTAAAATGAAAAACAAATAAAAAAAAAAAGTTTATATTAAGTTATTTAATTATAAGTACTATCGCAATATAATGCAGTTTTGTTTTTGTTTATTAATTATCATTTTACGTTAAATAAAAAAAAAATTACATGTATAAATTTAAAGCATGTCATACTTGGCCTTGTACTACTAAGATTGTTTTGATTTTAGGGTAAATAATTGTGACATGATAAAATTAAACATTTATTTAGAAATACATGTAATTATAAATTTGTAAGTAATGTGATATTGGAAGCACATTCGTAGTTTAAAATGATACATACGTATATATATATATAAATATACTTATTTTACAAAAATGAAGAATATAAAATAGCCATGTTATTTAATTATTCAAAATTATTATTCTTTTGTGTGTTATAACAAAACATATAGGATGTATAAAATTTGTATAAATTTTGTACTGTCAAGTTTTATAAAGTCACACATATAGGATCATAAGAATTAAATACTAAAACGGTTTGACATTGTCGTTTTACATGCTTATTTGTTTAGTCCTATTTTTTTTACATATATAAGTTAAATTGAAAAAAAAAAAAAAAAACTTTATGTATATAATTTATTTTTAAAAATTACATGTAAAACGTACACAATATGCCAAAATACATAAAAAAAAAGTGTATTATGATGATGGTCATTTATTAATTTTTGTTGTTTGAAATTATAACATATTAATTCTGCTTTTTTATATTATTTTTTGTGTCACCAAAATTATCAAATAATTACTAGAAAGTTATCAATCATAATTTTTGTACATTTGCAAGCTAACAAACACGTAAATAGTAAAAGTTTTCAACTTACACTTACATATATATATATATATATAT
>NW_022328439.1:0-2169 GCF_002776525.5 Piliocolobus tephrosceles | reverse complement strand
ATATATATATATATATATATGTAAGTGTAAGTTGAAAACTTTTACTATTTACGTGTTTGTTAGCTTGCAAATGTACAAAAATTATGATTGATAACTTTCTAGTAATTATTTGATAATTTTGGTGACACAAAAAATAATATAAAAAAGCAGAATTAATATGTTATAATTTCAAACAACAAAAATTAATAAATGACCATCATCATAATACACTTTTTTTTTATGTATTTTGGCATATTGTGTACGTTTTACATGTAATTTTTAAAAATAAATTATATACATAAAGTTTTTTTTTTTTTTTTTCAATTTAACTTATATATGTAAAAAAAATAGGACTAAACAAATAAGCATGTAAAACGACAATGTCAAACCGTTTTAGTATTTAATTCTTATGATCCTATATGTGTGACTTTATAAAACTTGACAGTACAAAATTTATACAAATTTTATACATCCTATATGTTTTGTTATAACACACAAAAGAATAATAATTTTGAATAATTAAATAACATGGCTATTTTATATTCTTCATTTTTGTAAAATAAGTATATTTATATATATATATACGTATGTATCATTTTAAACTACGAATGTGCTTCCAATATCACATTACTTACAAATTTATAATTACATGTATTTCTAAATAAATGTTTAATTTTATCATGTCACAATTATTTACCCTAAAATCAAAACAATCTTAGTAGTACAAGGCCAAGTATGACATGCTTTAAATTTATACATGTAATTTTTTTTTTATTTAACGTAAAATGATAATTAATAAACAAAAACAAAACTGCATTATATTGCGATAGTACTTATAATTAAATAACTTAATATAAACTTTTTTTTTTTATTTGTTTTTCATTTTAGATCGATTAAATGTTAGTTAAATGTTGATTTCTAATTATCATTTCATTCTTTCTTTCGAATCAAAGGTCTGAATGAATTTTAAAAATAGTGCAACAAATCCTTTCTTTGTTTTAATGTACTATTATTTTGCATTTATTATTAGTAATTATATATTTTTTGGTATTAATATCTATTGAACCTTTTATAATTTTATGCTAAACTAATTATATTCTCACTTTTTAATTAATTTTTATTATATATGTCACATTAAATGTTTTAAAATGTATTAACAAAATAACAATAAGTTATTCCTTTATTTAAATAAACGTACTTTTTATTATTATCAATGCACAAATACAAAAAATTACAAGCTTCATTTTTAAGCCATGTCAAAAAAACGATGCAATAATTGACACTGTAAATACATAACAAAATATTACCAAAATAAAAACCTATGCAATTGTTAATTTTTTTTTGACAGCAAAAAAAAAAAAAAACGTAACACGTAACACATAACAGATTACAAATAAATTAAAGCAACAGGTTCGATCAGTTATTGATAATCTTAAAATTGTTATATCAATTTTTAATAATTGTGAAAATGCACTTTGCATGTATATTAATAGTATATGAGGATATTTTTTTGTTGCCATTATATCTTTACTATTTAATAATTTTATTTTAATTTTGTTATCACATACTAATTTAATTTCAATTTGTGCTATTGCTTTACGTTTTAGCGTGCTACGTCATTTCGCACACATAATGATGCTTAATCAATGCATTGCTATCTTTATTGCAAGTGTGTTTTAGATAATTTTATCGGATTCTACGACGACCATATTTTCTTCTACGACTTTTTTTTTTGTAATAATGTAAAATAAACACAACAAATTTTTTTATAAATATTCAATTATTTATATGCAACTAAATAAAAATTTAATAAAATAAATTTACATATATTCCATTTTTATTTAGTTGCATATAAATAATTGAATATATGTAAATTTATTTTATTAAATTTTTATTTTTCTTACATTTGCTAAAATCCGCTTATTTATACTAAAAAATAAAGGGATCACAATAATTATCAAAATAAGCATATATATCAATATAAACAAAAATTTTACTGAGCTTGTTTTTTTGCATTAACCTACGACTTCGCACAACAGTACTAACGGGTGACGCATAACTATCCCCATCATTTACATCACCTTCTTTATTATATAGTATATTATATAAAATATATTATCAAATGTAAATGTTAAATAATATAAAAAAAAAACAAATATAAATATTTCAAAATGTAAATTACCATAAGTT
>NW_022328438.1:0-2112 GCF_002776525.5 Piliocolobus tephrosceles | reverse complement strand
AACTTATGGTAATTTACATTTTGAAATATTTATATTTGTTTTTTTTTATATTATTTAACATTTACATTTGATAATATATTTTATATAATATACTATATAATAAAGAAGGTGATGTAAATGATGGGGATAGTTATGCGTCACCCGTTAGTACTGTTGTGCGAAGTCGTAGGTTAATGCAAAAAACAAGCTCAGTAAAATTTTTGTTTATATTGATATATATGCTTATTTTGATAATTATTGTGATCCCTTTATTTTTTAGTATAAATAAGCGGATTTTAGCAAATGTAAGAAAAATAAAAATTTAATAAAATAAATTTACATATATTCCATTTTTATTTAGTTGCATATAAATAATTGAATATTTATAAAAAAATTTGTTGTGTTTATTTTACATTATTACAAAAAAAAAGTCGTAGAAGAAAATATGGTCGTCGTAGAATCCGATAAAATTATCTAAAACACACTTGCAATAAAGATAGCAATGCATTGATTAAGCATCATTATGTGTGCGAAATGACGTAGCACGCTAAAACGTAAAGCAATAGCACAAATTGAAATTAAATTAGTATGTGATAACAAAATTAAAATAAAATTATTAAATAGTAAAGATATAATGGCAACAAAAAAAATATCCTCATATACTATTAATATACATGCAAAGTGCATTTTCACAATTATTAAAAATTGATATAACAATTTTAAGATTATCAATAACTGATCGAACCTGTTGCTTTAATTTATTTGTAATCTGTTATGTGTTACGTGTTACGTTTTTTTTTTTTTTTGCTGTCAAAAAAAAATTAACAATTGCATAGGTTTTTATTTTGGTAATATTTTGTTATGTATTTACAGTGTCAATTATTGCATCGTTTTTTTGACATGGCTTAAAAATGAAGCTTGTAATTTTTTGTATTTGTGCATTGATAATAATAAAAAGTACGTTTATTTAAATAAAGGAATAACTTATTGTTATTTTGTTAATACATTTTAAAACATTTAATGTGACATATATAATAAAAATTAATTAAAAAGTGAGAATATAATTAGTTTAGCATAAAATTATAAAAGGTTGAATAGATATTAATACCAAAAAATATATAATTACTAATAATAAATGCAAAATAATAGTACATTAAAACAAAGAAAGGATTTGTTGCACTATTTTTAAAATTCATTCAGACCTTTGATTCGAAAGAAAGAATGAAATGATAATTAGAAATCAACATTTAACTAACATTTAATCGATCTAAAATGAAAAACAAATAAAAAAAAAAAGTTTATATTAAGTTATTTAATTATAAGTACTATCGCAATATAATGCAGTTTTGTTTTTGTTTATTAATTATCATTTTACGTTAAATAAAAAAAAATTACATGTATAAATTTAAAGCATGTCATACTTGGCCTTGTACTACTAAGATTGTTTTGATTTTAGGGTAAATAATTGTGACATGATAAAATTAAACATTTATTTAGAAATACATGTAATTATAAATTTGTAAGTAATGTGATATTGGAAGCACATTCGTAGTTTAAAATGATACATACGTATATATATATATAAATATACTTATTTTACAAAAATGAAGAATATAAAATAGCCATGTTATTTAATTATTCAAAATTATTATTCTTTTGTGTGTTATAACAAAACATATAGGATGTATAAAATTTGTATAAATTTTGTACTGTCAAGTTTTATAAAGTCACACATATAGGATCATAAGAATTAAATACTAAAACGGTTTGACATTGTCGTTTTACATGCTTATTTGTTTAGTCCTATTTTTTTTACATATATAAGTTAAATTGAAAAAAAAAAAAAAAAACTTTATGTATATAATTTATTTTTAAAAATTACATGTAAAACGTACACAATATGCCAAAATACATAAAAAAAAAGTGTATTATGATGATGGTCATTTATTAATTTTTGTTGTTTGAAATTATAACATATTAATTCTGCTTTTTTATATTATTTTTTGTGTCACCAAAATTATCAAATAATTACTAGAAAGTTATCAATCATAATTTTTGTACATTTGCAAGCTAACAAACACGTAAATAGTAAAAGTTTTCAACTTACACTTACATATATATATATATATATAT
>NW_022328437.1:0-2112 GCF_002776525.5 Piliocolobus tephrosceles | reverse complement strand
ATATATATATATATATATATGTAAGTGTAAGTTGAAAACTTTTACTATTTACGTGTTTGTTAGCTTGCAAATGTACAAAAATTATGATTGATAACTTTCTAGTAATTATTTGATAATTTTGGTGACACAAAAAATAATATAAAAAAGCAGAATTAATATGTTATAATTTCAAACAACAAAAATTAATAAATGACCATCATCATAATACACTTTTTTTTTATGTATTTTGGCATATTGTGTACGTTTTACATGTAATTTTTAAAAATAAATTATATACATAAAGTTTTTTTTTTTTTTTTTCAATTTAACTTATATATGTAAAAAAAATAGGACTAAACAAATAAGCATGTAAAACGACAATGTCAAACCGTTTTAGTATTTAATTCTTATGATCCTATATGTGTGACTTTATAAAACTTGACAGTACAAAATTTATACAAATTTTATACATCCTATATGTTTTGTTATAACACACAAAAGAATAATAATTTTGAATAATTAAATAACATGGCTATTTTATATTCTTCATTTTTGTAAAATAAGTATATTTATATATATATATACGTATGTATCATTTTAAACTACGAATGTGCTTCCAATATCACATTACTTACAAATTTATAATTACATGTATTTCTAAATAAATGTTTAATTTTATCATGTCACAATTATTTACCCTAAAATCAAAACAATCTTAGTAGTACAAGGCCAAGTATGACATGCTTTAAATTTATACATGTAATTTTTTTTTATTTAACGTAAAATGATAATTAATAAACAAAAACAAAACTGCATTATATTGCGATAGTACTTATAATTAAATAACTTAATATAAACTTTTTTTTTTTATTTGTTTTTCATTTTAGATCGATTAAATGTTAGTTAAATGTTGATTTCTAATTATCATTTCATTCTTTCTTTCGAATCAAAGGTCTGAATGAATTTTAAAAATAGTGCAACAAATCCTTTCTTTGTTTTAATGTACTATTATTTTGCATTTATTATTAGTAATTATATATTTTTTGGTATTAATATCTATTCAACCTTTTATAATTTTATGCTAAACTAATTATATTCTCACTTTTTAATTAATTTTTATTATATATGTCACATTAAATGTTTTAAAATGTATTAACAAAATAACAATAAGTTATTCCTTTATTTAAATAAACGTACTTTTTATTATTATCAATGCACAAATACAAAAAATTACAAGCTTCATTTTTAAGCCATGTCAAAAAAACGATGCAATAATTGACACTGTAAATACATAACAAAATATTACCAAAATAAAAACCTATGCAATTGTTAATTTTTTTTTGACAGCAAAAAAAAAAAAAAACGTAACACGTAACACATAACAGATTACAAATAAATTAAAGCAACAGGTTCGATCAGTTATTGATAATCTTAAAATTGTTATATCAATTTTTAATAATTGTGAAAATGCACTTTGCATGTATATTAATAGTATATGAGGATATTTTTTTTGTTGCCATTATATCTTTACTATTTAATAATTTTATTTTAATTTTGTTATCACATACTAATTTAATTTCAATTTGTGCTATTGCTTTACGTTTTAGCGTGCTACGTCATTTCGCACACATAATGATGCTTAATCAATGCATTGCTATCTTTATTGCAAGTGTGTTTTAGATAATTTTATCGGATTCTACGACGACCATATTTTCTTCTACGACTTTTTTTTTGTAATAATGTAAAATAAACACAACAAATTTTTTTATAAATATTCAATTATTTATATGCAACTAAATAAAAATGGAATATATGTAAATTTATTTTATTAAATTTTTATTTTTCTTACATTTGCTAAAATCCGCTTATTTATACTAAAAAATAAAGGGATCACAATAATTATCAAAATAAGCATATATATCAATATAAACAAAAATTTTACTGAGCTTGTTTTTTGCATTAACCTACGACTTCGCACAACAGTACTAACGGGTGACGCATAACTATCCCCATCATTTACATCACCTTCTTTATTATATAGTATATTATATAAAATATATTATCAAATGTAAATGTTAAATAATATAAAAAAAAACAAATATAAATATTTCAAAATGTAAATTACCATAAGTT
>NW_022328421.1:0-1089 GCF_002776525.5 Piliocolobus tephrosceles | reverse complement strand
CCCGATTTTCCAGGTGTTGTGTGTCTCAGTTCCCCTGGCTAGGAAAAGGGACTCCCTTCCCCCTCATGCTTCCCAGATGAGGCAATGCCTCGCCCTGCTTCAGCTCTCGCTGGTCGGGCTGCAGCAGCTGACCAGCACCGATTGTCCGGCACTCCCGAGTGAGATGACCCCAGTACCTCAGTTGAAAATGCAGAAATCACCGGTCTTCTGTGTCGCTCGCGCTGGGAGATGGAGACTGGAGCTGTTCCTATTCGGACATCTTGCTCCGCCCCCTCTTTCTGTTTTTTATTGGACGAAATTTCACTTTTTGCAATTGTCTTCAATGTGCTTTGAATATCACTGTTTTGGGTTTACAGAAACAGTGTTCAAACTGTGCCTATGAGAAGAACATTAAAACTCCCTGAGTGGAATGCACACTTCACCAAGCAGTTTCTCAGAAAGCTTCTCTGCAGTTTTTATCTGACTATATCTCCTATTTGACCATAGGCTCGAATGTGATCCCAAATATCCCTTTGTGGATCCAGGCATGGGGGAGTTTCCAAGCTGCATAATGTAAAGAAAGCTTCATCTATGTGAGAAGAATAGACAGAGAAAAAAGCAGATTCACAGAAAGCTTCTTTCCAATTTTTATCTGAAGATATTTCCTTTTTCACCATAGTCCAGAATGTACTCCAAAAGACCCTTCGTGGATCTGTCCATGACAGTTTCCAAGCTGCGTAATGTAAAGAAAGCTTTAACTATGTGAGATGATTACACATATCACAGAGTAGTTTCCTAGAAAGCTTCTTTCCAGGTTTTGTCTGAGGCTATTTACAATTTCTCATCGATATCAACATGCTCCCGAATATCACTTGGTACCTGTTCTCCAAAAGGGTTTCCCTGAGGCTGTATGAGAAGAGAGGTATAACAGTGTGAGTGGAATGCACACGTCACAAATCACCCCTCAGAAAACTTCTCTCCAGTTTCTATCTGAAGACATTTCCTTTCTCACCATAACCCTCAAATCGCTTCGGAATATCTCTTCGCAGTCTAAACAAAAACGGTTTTAGGATACTTCTCAATGAAAAGAGAAGCTTAACTGTGTGAGCA
>NW_022328409.1:0-1451 GCF_002776525.5 Piliocolobus tephrosceles | reverse complement strand
CTCAAGAATGTCACTTCGCAAACGGAACAAAAACAGTGTTATAATACTGCTGAATGAAAACAGAAGCTGAACTGTGCGAGTGCACTTCACGTGACCTAGAGAAGATTCACAGTTAGTTTCCTTCTGGTTTTTATGGGAGGGTATTTATTTTTCAGCGTATTCTTAAGAGCGTTCCCAAATGTCTTTTCTAAGGTTACACAAAAACAGTGATTTCAACTGTTCAAACCAAAGAATGATTTAACTCTATGAGATGAATACACACATCACAAAGCAGTTGCTCCGAAAGCTTGTCTCCAGTGTTGATCTGAGGACGTCTCCTTTCTCACCACAAGCCTTTGGATGCCACTATAATTTCCCTTCACAGATTCCTCAAAGACACAGTTTGCAAAATGGGCAATGTAGAGAAAGCTTTAACTCTCTGAAATGAATGGACACTTCAGAGGGCAGTTTCTTGAAAGGCTTCTTTCTGAGTTTTATTTCAGGATATTTCACTTTCGCTTTAGTCTACAATGTGCTGCAAAACATCATTTTTTCAATTTTACAGGAGCAGTGTTCAAACACTGCCTTATGAGAAAAGAGGTATAACTCCCTGAGGGAAATGCACACGTCACAAATCAGTTACTAAGAAAGCTTCTCTCCAGTTTTCATCTGATGTTATTTCCTACATCAACACAGGCCTAAATGTGCTCCCGTATGTCTCTTCGCAAATGCGTCGGTGATGCAGTTTCTCTTTACTTTCCTTTTTTTTAAATTTTATGTATTTATTTTTATTATACTTTAAGTTCTAGGGTACATGTGCATAACGTGCAAGTTTGTTACATATGTATACTTGTACCAAGTTGGTGTGTTGCACCCATCAACTCGTGAGCACCCATCAATTCATCATTTATATCAGGTATAACTCCCCAATGCAATCCCTCCC
The DNA here is from genome assembly GCF_002776525.5 of Piliocolobus tephrosceles. NCBI lineage: Eukaryota > Metazoa > Chordata > Mammalia > Primates > Cercopithecidae > Piliocolobus > Piliocolobus tephrosceles. The sequence goes on along the minus strand of NW_022328409.1, from coordinate 529 downwards.
CATGATAGGCCCCAGTGTGTGATGTTCTCCTTACCGAGTCCGAGTGATCTCATTGTTCAGTTCCCACCTATTAGGGAGAATATGCAGTGTTTGTTTTTCTCTTCTTGTGATAGTTTGCTAAGAATGATGGTTTCCAGCTACATCTATGTCCCTACAAAGGATGCAAACTCATCCTTTTTTATGGCTGCATAGTATTCCATGGTGTATATGTGTCACATTTTCTTAATCCAGTATGTCACAGATGGACATTTGGGTTGATTCCAAGTCTTTGTATTGTGAATAGTGGCACAATAAACATACGTGTGCATGTGTCTTTGTAGTAGAATAATTTATAATCCTTTGTGTATATAGCCAGTAGTGGGATGGCTGGGGTCATATGGTACATCTAGTTCTAGACCCTTGAGGAATTGCCATACTGTTTTCCATAATGGTTGAACTAGTTTACAATCCCACCAACAGTGTAAAAGTGTTCCTATTTCTCCACATCCTCTCCAACACCTGTTGTTTCCTGATTTTTTAATGATTGCCA
>NW_022328398.1:0-1977 GCF_002776525.5 Piliocolobus tephrosceles | reverse complement strand
GCATCATCTAACGAGCAAAATAACCAGTTAATATCATAATGACAGGAACAAGTTCACACATAACAATATTAACCTTAAATGTAAATGGACTAAATGCTCCAATTAAAAGACACAGACTGGCAAACTGGATAAAGAGTCAAGACCCATCAGTCTGCTGTATTCAGGAGACCCATCTCACATGCAGAGACATACATAGGCTCAAAATAAAGGGACAGAGGAAGATCTACCAAGCAAATGGAGAACAAAAAAATGCAGGGGTTGCAATCCTAGTCTCTGATAAAATAGACTTTAAACCATCAAAGATCAAAAGAGACAAAGAAGGCCATTACATAGTGGTACAGGTATCAATTCAACAGGAAGAGCTAACTATCCTAAATATATATGCATCTAATACAGGAGCACCCAAATTCATAAAGCAAGTCCTTAGAGACTTACAAAGAGAATTAGACTCCCATACAATAATAATGGGAGACTTCAACACTCCACTGTCAACATTAGACAGATCAACGAGACAAAAAAGTTAACAAGGATATCCAGGAATTGAACTCATCTCTGCACCAAGCGGACCTAATAGACATCTATGGAACTCTCCACCCCAAGTCAACAGAATATACATTTTTCTCTGCACCACATAGCACTTATTCCAAAATTGACCACATAATTGGAAGTAAAGCACTCCTCAGCAAATGTAAAAGAACAGAAATTATAACAAACTGTCTCTCAGACCACAGTGCAATCAAACTAGAACTCAGGACTAAGAAACTCAATCAAAACAGCTCAACTACATGGAAACTGAACAACCTGCTCCTGAATGACTACTGGGTACTTCACATAATGAAATGAAGGCAGAAATAAAGATGTTCTTTGAAACCAATGAGAAAAAAGATACAACATACCAGAATCTCTGGGACACATTTAAAGCAGTGTGTAGAGGGAAATTTATAGCATTAAGGCCCTGAAGTGAAAGCAGGAAGGATCTAAAATTGACACTCTAACATCACAGTTAAAAGCACTGGAAAAGCAAGAGCAAACACATTCAAAAGCTAGCAGAAGGCAAAAAATTACTAAGATCCAAGCAGAACTGAAGGAGAGAGAGATACAAAAAACCCTCAAAAAATCAATGAATCCAGGAGTTGGTTTTCTGAAAAGATCAACAAAATTGACAGACCGCCAGCAAGATAAATAAAGAAGAAAAGGGAGAAAAATCGAATAGATGCAATAAAAAATGATACAGGGGATATCACCATGGACCCCACAGAAATACACACTACCATCAGAGAATACTATAAACACCTCTACGCAAATCAACTAGAAGATCTAGCAGAAATGGATAATTTCCTGGACACTTACACTCTTTCAAAAGTAAACCAGGAAGAAGTTGAATCCCTGAATAGACCAATAGCAGGCTCTGAAATTGAGGCAATAATTAATAGCCTACCCACCAAAAAAAGTCCAGAACCAGATGGTTTCACAGCTAAATTTTACCAGAGGTACAAGGAGGAGCTTGTAGCATTCCTCCTGAAACTATTGAAATCAATAGAAAAACAGGGAATCCTCCCTAACTCATTTTATGAGGCCAACATCATCCTGATACCAAAGCCTGGCAGAGAAAAAACAAAAAAAGAAAAATTTAGACCAATATCCCTTTTGAACATCGATGAAAAAATCCACAATAAGATGCTGGCAAACCGTATTCAGCAGCACATCAAAAAGCTTATCCACCATGATCAAGTGGGCTTCATCCCTGGAATGCAAGGCTGGTTCAACATTCACAAATCAATAAACGTAATCCAGCATATAAACAGAAACAAAGACAAGAACCACATGATTATCTCAATAGACACAGAAAAGGTTTTTGACAAAATTCAACAGCCCTTCATGCTAAAAACCCTCAATAAATTCGGTATTGATGGAACGTACCTCAAAATAATAAGAGCTATTTATGACAAACCCACAGCCAATATCATACTGAATGGG
>NW_022328391.1:0-2785 GCF_002776525.5 Piliocolobus tephrosceles | reverse complement strand
ATCAAACATAAACGATCTGTCAGTAATAAACAACATGAACAATAAATCACATGTTGGTACAAAAGATGAACAAAATGAGAATGAACAATCTTTTTATATTTATAATAATAATATGAATAAATTAAATTTATACGGTTTAGATATTTTAATAAATTTAAATAATAATTTAGTATATAAAATTAATCATATTTATAGTTTAATTCAGTTTTACACTATGCTTGCGAAAGACGTCTTTAATGAACCATGAGAGAAAAAACAAAAAAAAAAAACAAAAAATAAAAAAAAAACAAAAAAAAAAAAAAAAAAAAATGAGCGAACGAACGAATGAATGTATGAGAGGTTTAGTAAATAAATAAACTAATAAAAATAAAACAAGTTAGCCCGCCGCTTATGAACGTGTATATATGTATATATATACACCTTGTGTATTTATGTGCTATATACGTACTATTTTTTTTTTTTTTTTTTTATTTTTTTTTTTTTTTTAATGCATAGATCACAGCTTATCCTCTTTTTGTCATTCATTCGTTTTTACATTCATAATACTTTCTATGTAATTTCATATCATTTGAAATTAGTTTGATTGTTTCTTTTTTTTTCACGTCCAAAAGTTTTTCCATATAAGTATACAACTTTGACATATATTTACTTATTTTTCTGCAAATAAAAAAGGAAAAAAAAAAAAAAAAAACATTCACGATTATAAAACAATTATGTCTTTTAAATGGGGACATATACATATATATAATGTATATAATGTATATAATGTATATAATGTATATAATGTATATATATAATATATATAATATATATACATAACACAGATAAAATTTTTTTACGATTTGATTAATTCGCGTTTGTCGTTAATATATATGTATGTGTATGTTCATATGTTTTTATGTTTATGTTTTTATGTTTATTTATTTATTTTTTTTTTTTAACTTTTCTAATTTATTAACAAAAAAGGTATTATCTTCATAATAAGCCATATAAAGCACGCCTTTTTTCATATTATTCATATTGTCTTCTTTTATATCAAGATCCTTTTTGTCGTCATCGACACTGTACGTGTTTCTTATTTTTTTTATAATGTCATTGAGGTCATCTTGGAAAAAAAAAAAAAAAAAAAAAAAAAAAAAAAAAAAAAAACACACACACATGTGTTTATGTACCAGTTTTATGTATATTCACACATGTGATAACGTATATGATAAAAAAATGAAAAATAACTATTTATATTTTTATGATGCTTATTAAACTGGTTTAGTCTTCATACATTCGGAGGACATATCACGGTAGTCAATTTTTAAGTAACAAATTTTTCGCTCGCTTGTAAGATTATTATTTTCATTTAAAGTACCCTGTTGCTGTGAACTGTTTTAAAAAAGGTATGAAATAAAAAAATAAAAATAAAAAAATAAGTATATATATTTATATGTCAATTTTTATATACATGTTTTTGTATGTTTATATGCACAAAGTTAACGCACTATATTTTATATTAAATAAATTACGGGTGTTGTTGTAAAGTGGAATCCGCAGGTAGTAAATTCAAAAGGTAAAGGAAAAAAATTAAGTTGTTATATGTATTTTCATAAAAGGAATATAAGTGATTAGCTAACAAATGTTTAATACCAACAACATAAAAAGTAAAAAATATTTTTAGTTCTATTTTTCTTTTTGTAACAATATCATATGATTTATCTGATAGTTGTAATTCGTCATTTAATTTTTCAAATTTCGTTTGAAAATTATTTTGCATGATGTTAATTCGTTTTCTGCGAAAAAAATAAATATATATATATATATATATATATATATATATGTATAAGAGTAAGAATTTGCCTAGAAATATGTAAGCAGGTTAAACAATGGTCTGAAACATTCTTAGCTTTGTAATAACATTATTTTATCTATTTTATTTTATTTTTTTACATTTTTACCTGATTAACGCCTCGTGTTTCTCGTAAATGCAGGTAAAGACATAATACGCTATTTTTTTACATAACATTTTTAAGTAAAGAACTAAAACGGATATATCACTTTGGTACTGCCATAAAAAAAAAAAATAAATAAAAAAAAAAAAAAGACATGGCACACATATATACATGCATTAAAAAATATGTTAAGGTACTTGTACAATAAAGAAATAATAAAAAAAAAAAAAAAAAAAAAAAAAAAAAACAAGTTGATTGGATAATTACCTCCGTTGATAATTTGTTAAAATGTTTATTTTTTTTTCCATTAATTTTATTAACATAATTAATAATGGACAACTTGTTTGAGTAACAATTTGACACTATTTCTTTTTCAAAATTATATAATTTTGTTAGCTCCATTTCTTTTATATTTTGGAATGACGGTAAATATATAAAAGAAGACATGGCACTATTTTGACGTATTTGTAAATCTTTTATAAGAATATTATTTTTTTTAGTTTTATTTTCTTGTAATATATAATCATTATAAAGTAAATAAGAAAGGTCATAAGATATAAATAGTAGATGATCATATGTGTAAGTTTTATCGTTAGTTTTTTTGTTTTTATTGCTACTATAGTGATCAACTTGTTTCATTATTTTTCCAATTATATACACAATATAAACACATGTATAAAAATAAAATTTCACATCGCAATATTTACTTTTTGTGAATATATTTTTTATGTAAGTTTTTATTTCTTCTGGACTGCTTAAAATTGAAGCACCGTTTTTTACATTTGGTTCGAAGTCATAAGTGCTATTTTTGTTGTTTTCGCTATTTTTGTTGTTTTCGCTATTTTTGT
>NW_022328387.1:0-2261 GCF_002776525.5 Piliocolobus tephrosceles | reverse complement strand
AAAAAAAAAAAAAAAAAAAAAGAAGCTGTTTCAATATCTTTATGTACTGTTGCTGTTGAGTGGATAACTGTTGTCCCATGATAAAACCCTAGCTTGAAAATCCCTTCAAACTTGAAAATCCCCAGTGGACATCAATTACTTAATGCGCTGTAACTTCACTTTCATTTTTGAGAGTTTTGTCATGATCCATTGCCATGTTCCTCACATGGGGTACCACCAATAGCCTTTATAGTCTCAGCCATAGTCATCCTAGCCACTGCTAGTGTTGCTGTTGCATCTATTACTGAATCAGTAAAAACAGTTTTTTGTTTGTTTTTTGTTTTTTGATAGCTTGGCCAGAAATGTGTGTAATGAATTTCTCCTATAGCAGGGAATAGATAAAAAAATTGTTGTACATCTGCAACCCCTTGAGGCTCCCTTGGTGTATGTAGGAAAACGACAAGATGCACTGGCATTCTGACAGCAATAACACTGGGAACGTAAGCATATTTGTGTCACCTCTGTACCATGGAATCGATCAAGACATAGTTGGGATGAGGTGAAACAACAACTCTGGGGAACTTTACGTGATAATGTAACAGCAGACATAAAGCAACTTAAAACAACAGTTCAAGAATCCCTAAACATCATAAATCTACACACCCAACAAGCAGTCATATGGAAGGATGTGCAAGAACATGTCTCCTAAATAGACCCCCTCTCCTGGGGGTCACTCCTTGATTAGAAAAGAATAATACTGATTGTATTCATATTTGCCTCATGTTATTTAGTAATTCCAGGATGCAAAGCCTGAACATGAGCTGTAACCGCTGCACCTGTCAAACCTGTGCCCGTACATATCTGTACTCTTCAATCAACAAAACCTGAGGCAAAAAACAGAAAAGGGGGAGATGTGGGAGATCAGTCATAGTGGTGTGAGAAACTATAGGGAAAGGAGCCGGCCTTCTGAAAAGTTGGAAGGCTCTGCATAGCTTTGGGGTCTAATATCTAAAAGCAGTTGTTCTCTAACCCTGAGGCAGAGGGTGAGGAATATCTGCAAGGGAGCGAAGGGGAAGTTATCTTGATCAGGCTTGTTCGAAGTTGTCCAGGAACTGACCTTTGATCATCCCTGAAAGGGAAACAATAAATGTTAATTACCTACAGATAGTGTTTGCTCCAGGCTTTGGCATTTTGCCTGCACTGACTAAAAGCAAGCAGCTTGAGCTTCTCCTGACTGAACTCTGGCCACTTGAGCCAGGTAGTCCACTAGCTGATCTTACAACTAGCTGAGTATTCATTTTATCCATCAGCCAGGGTCTGTGGGACAGACCTGGTACTTGCCTTATCACCCAGGCTTGAGTGCAATAACACGACCTCGGCTCACTGCAACCTCCACCTTCTGGGTTCAAGCGATTCTCCTGACTTGGCCTCCCGAGTAGCTGGGATTGCAGGCATGCGCCACAACACCCAGCTAATTGTTGGTATTTTTAATAGATACAGGGTTTCACCATTTTGGCCAGGCTAGTCTTGAACTCCTGACATCGTGATTCACCCACCTCGGCCTCCCAAAGTCCTGGGATTACAGGTGTGAACCACCTGCTCAGCGGGTAATGTTGCCTTTTTTGCTTGGGCTGTGCCCTTAGAAGGCATTGAGACATATGGCTGAGCCCACCACTAAAATGATGTGAGTTCTCTGCCTAAAGCCTGACCACAGGGAGCATTGTGACATATTTCTTGACCCATTATAATCTCTCCTATGAGCAAAGCTCAGGTAAATGCCCTTTTACCTACGTGAAGTGACATTTCTCTCCTGCCTTGTCCATGTCCACAGATTAGAGAGTGACTTATTGCTGAAACAAGCAAAACAGTGATGTAATTATTCTGCCTGGTCCCTGCACACAGGAGTCACTGTGATATATGTTTGGGCCTCCCACCTGGATGATGTGACTCTTTTCTTCTGGGGTTTGTCCACAGTGGGAATTGTGATATGCCACTTGACATAGCTGCTATGTGATGGGACTCTTCCTCCTTCTTGGCTTCTTTCCACTGGGGTGACTGGAACATAAAGCTGAGCCCAGCACCTAGGCTATATATCTTCTCTTGTTTATAAGCCCTACCCATGAGGGGCATTGTGACATATCTCTAGGCTTCTCACCTAGCTAATGTGACTTTGTGCCTAGGCCCTCCCCTCAGGGGTATTGTGAAATAGTGCTGGACCAAGAACCTAGGTGTTATGACTCTCTGCGACTGCTTGGGGTGTGCTTAAGGAGAAATTGTGATGT
>NW_022328384.1:0-2785 GCF_002776525.5 Piliocolobus tephrosceles | reverse complement strand
ATCAAACATAAACGATCTGTCAGTAATAAACAACATGAACAATAAATTACATGTTGGTACAAAAGATGAACAAAATGAGAATGAACAATCTTTTTATATTTATAATAATAATATGAATAAATTAAATTTATACGGTTTAGATATTTTAATAAATTTAAATAATAATTTAGTATATAAAATTAATCATATTTATAGTTTAATTCAGTTTTACACTATGCTTGCGAAAGACGTCTTTAATGAACCATGAGAGAAAAAACAAAAAAAAAAAACAAAAAATAAAAAAAAAACAAAAAAAAAAAAAAAAAAAAATGAGCGAACGAACGAATGAATGTATGAGAGGTTTAGTAAATAAATAAACTAATAAAAATAAAACAAGTTAGCCCGCCGCTTATGAACGTGTATATATGTATATATATACACCTTGTGTATTTATGTGCTATATACGTACTATTTTTTTTTTTTTTTTTTTATTTTTTTTTTTTTTTTAATGCATAGATCACAGCTTATCCTCTTTTTGTCATTCATTCGTTTTTACATTCATAATACTTTCTATGTAATTTCATATCATTTGAAATTAGTTTGATTGTTTCTTTTTTTTTCACGTCCAAAAGTTTTTCCATATAAGTATACAACTTTGACATATATTTACTTATTTTTCTGCAAATAAAAAAGGAAAAAAAAAAAAAAAAAACATTCACGATTATAAAACAATTATGTCTTTTAAATGGGGACATATACATATATATAATGTATATAATGTATATAATGTATATAATGTATATAATGTATATATATAATATATATAATATATATACATAACACAGATAAAATTTTTTTACGATTTGATTAATTCGCGTTTGTCGTTAATATATATGTATGTGTATGTTCATATGTTTTTATGTTTATGTTTTTATGTTTATTTATTTATTTTTTTTTTTTAACTTTTCTAATTTATTAACAAAAAAGGTATTATCTTCATAATAAGCCATATAAAGCACGCCTTTTTTCATATTATTCATATTGTCTTCTTTTATATCAAGATCCTTTTTGTCGTCATCGACACTGTACGTGTTTCTTATTTTTTTTATAATGTCATTGAGGTCATCTTGGAAAAAAAAAAAAAAAAAAAAAAAAAAAAAAAAAAAAAAACACACACACATGTGTTTATGTACCAGTTTTATGTATATTCACACATGTGATAACGTATATGATAAAAAAATGAAAAATAACTATTTATATTTTTATGATGCTTATTAAACTGGTTTAGTCTTCATACATTCGGAGGACATATCACGGTAGTCAATTTTTAAGTAACAAATTTTTCGCTCGCTTGTAAGATTATTATTTTCATTTAAAGTACCCTGTTGCTGTGAACTGTTTTAAAAAAGGTATGAAATAAAAAAATAAAAATAAAAAAATAAGTATATATATTTATATGTCAATTTTTATATACATGTTTTTGTATGTTTATATGCACAAAGTTAACGCACTATATTTTATATTAAATAAATTACGGGTGTTGTTGTAAAGTGGAATCCGCAGGTAGTAAATTCAAAAGGTAAAGGAAAAAAATTAAGTTGTTATATGTATTTTCATAAAAGGAATATAAGTGATTAGCTAACAAATGTTTAATACCAACAACATAAAAAGTAAAAAATATTTTTAGTTCTATTTTTCTTTTTGTAACAATATCATATGATTTATCTGATAGTTGTAATTCGTCATTTAATTTTTCAAATTTCGTTTGAAAATTATTTTGCATGATGTTAATTCGTTTTCTGCGAAAAAAATAAATATATATATATATATATATATATATATATATGTATAAGAGTAAGAATTTGCCTAGAAATATGTAAGCAGGTTAAACAATGGTCTGAAACATTCTTAGCTTTGTAATAACATTATTTTATCTATTTTATTTTATTTTTTTACATTTTTACCTGATTAACGCCTCGTGTTTCTCGTAAATGCAGGTAAAGACATAATACGCTATTTTTTTACATAACATTTTTAAGTAAAGAACTAAAACGGATATATCACTTTGGTACTGCCATAAAAAAAAAAAATAAATAAAAAAAAAAAAAAGACATGGCACACATATATACATGCATTAAAAAATATGTTAAGGTACTTGTACAATAAAGAAATAATAAAAAAAAAAAAAAAAAAAAAAAAAAAAACAAGTTGATTGGATAATTACCTCCGTTGATAATTTGTTAAAATGTTTATTTTTTTTTCCATTAATTTTATTAACATAATTAATAATGGACAACTTGTTTGAGTAACAATTTGACACTATTTCTTTTTCAAAATTATATAATTTTGTTAGCTCCATTTCTTTTATATTTTGGAATGACGGTAAATATATAAAAGAAGACATGGCACTATTTTGACGTATTTGTAAATCTTTTATAAGAATATTATTTTTTTTTAGTTTTATTTTCTTGTAATATATAATCATTATAAAGTAAATAAGAAAGGTCATAAGATATAAATAGTAGATGATCATATGTGTAAGTTTTATCGTTAGTTTTTTTGTTTTTATTGCTACTATAGTGATCAACTTGTTTCATTATTTTTCCAATTATATACACAATATAAACACATGTATAAAAATAAAATTTCACATCGCAATATTTACTTTTTGTGAATATATTTTTTATGTAAGTTTTTATTTCTTCTGGACTGCTTAAAATTGAAGCACCGTTTTTTACATTTGGTTCGAAGTCATAAGTGCTATTTTTGTTGTTTTCGCTATTTTTGTTGTTTTCGCTATTTTTGT
>NW_022328383.1:0-2785 GCF_002776525.5 Piliocolobus tephrosceles | reverse complement strand
ACAAAAATAGCGAAAACAACAAAAATAGCGAAAACAACAAAAATAGCACTTATGACTTCGAACCAAATGTAAAAAACGGTGCTTCAATTTTAAGCAGTCCAGAAGAAATAAAAACTTACATAAAAAATATATTCACAAAAAGTAAATATTGCGATGTGAAATTTTATTTTTATACATGTGTTTATATTGTGTATATAATTGGAAAAATAATGAAACAAGTTGATCACTATAGTAGCAATAAAAACAAAAAAACTAACGATAAAACTTACACATATGATCATCTACTATTTATATCTTATGACCTTTCTTATTTACTTTATAATGATTATATATTACAAGAAAATAAAACTAAAAAAAAATAATATTCTTATAAAAGATTTACAAATACGTCAAAATAGTGCCATGTCTTCTTTTATATATTTACCGTCATTCCAAAATATAAAAGAAATGGAGCTAACAAAATTATATAATTTTGAAAAAGAAATAGTGTCAAATTGTTACTCAAACAAGTTGTCCATTATTAATTATGTTAATAAAATTAATGGAAAAAAAAATAAACATTTTAACAAATTATCAACGGAGGTAATTATCCAATCAACTTGTTTTTTTTTTTTTTTTTTTTTTTTTTTTTATTATTTCTTTATTGTACAAGTACCTTAACATATTTTTTAATGCATGTATATATGTGTGCCATGTCTTTTTTTTTTTTTTATTTATTTTTTTTTTTTATGGCAGTACCAAAGTGATATATCCGTTTTAGTTCTTTACTTAAAAATGTTATGTAAAAAAATAGCGTATTATGTCTTTACCTGCATTTACGAGAAACACGAGGCGTTAATCAGGTAAAAATGTAAAAAAATAAAATAAAATAGATAAAATAATGTTATTACAAAGCTAAGAATGTTTCAGACCATTGTTTAACCTGCTTACATATTTCTAGGCAAATTCTTACTCTTATACATATATATATATATATATATATATATATATATTTATTTTTTTCGCAGAAAACGAATTAACATCATGCAAAATAATTTTCAAACGAAATTTGAAAAATTAAATGACGAATTACAACTATCAGATAAATCATATGATATTGTTACAAAAAGAAAAATAGAACTAAAAATATTTTTTACTTTTTATGTTGTTGGTATTAAACATTTGTTAGCTAATCACTTATATTCCTTTTATGAAAATACATATAACAACTTAATTTTTTTCCTTTACCTTTTGAATTTACTACCTGCGGATTCCACTTTACAACAACACCCGTAATTTATTTAATATAAAATATAGTGCGTTAACTTTGTGCATATAAACATACAAAAACATGTATATAAAAATTGACATATAAATATATATACTTATTTTTTTATTTTTATTTTTTTATTTCATACCTTTTTTAAAACAGTTCACAGCAACAGGGTACTTTAAATGAAAATAATAATCTTACAAGCGAGCGAAAAATTTGTTACTTAAAAATTGACTACCGTGATATGTCCTCCGAATGTATGAAGACTAAACCAGTTTAATAAGCATCATAAAAATATAAATAGTTATTTTTCATTTTTTTATCATATACGTTATCACATGTGTGAATATACATAAAACTGGTACATAAACACATGTGTGTGTGTTTTTTTTTTTTTTTTTTTTTTTTTTTTTTTTTTTTTTTCCAAGATGACCTCAATGACATTATAAAAAAAATAAGAAACACGTACAGTGTCGATGACGACAAAAAGGATCTTGATATAAAAGAAGACAATATGAATAATATGAAAAAAGGCGTGCTTTATATGGCTTATTATGAAGATAATACCTTTTTTGTTAATAAATTAGAAAAGTTAAAAAAAAAAAATAAATAAATAAACATAAAAACATAAACATAAAAACATATGAACATACACATACATATATATTAACGACAAACGCGAATTAATCAAATCGTAAAAAAATTTTATCTGTGTTATGTATATATATTATATATATTATATATATACATTATATACATTATATACATTATATACATTATATACATTATATATATGTATATGTCCCCATTTAAAAGACATAATTGTTTTATAATCGTGAATGTTTTTTTTTTTTTTTTTTCCTTTTTTATTTGCAGAAAAATAAGTAAATATATGTCAAAGTTGTATACTTATATGGAAAAACTTTTGGACGTGAAAAAAAAAGAAACAATCAAACTAATTTCAAATGATATGAAATTACATAGAAAGTATTATGAATGTAAAAACGAATGAATGACAAAAAGAGGATAAGCTGTGATCTATGCATTAAAAAAAAAAAAAAAATAAAAAAAAAAAAAAAAAAATAGTACGTATATAGCACATAAATACACAAGGTGTATATATATACATATATACACGTTCATAAGCGGCGGGCTAACTTGTTTTATTTTTATTAGTTTATTTATTTACTAAACCTCTCATACATTCATTCGTTCGTTCGCTCATTTTTTTTTTTTTTTTTTTTTGTTTTTTTTTTATTTTTTGTTTTTTTTTTTTGTTTTTTCTCTCATGGTTCATTAAAGACGTCTTTCGCAAGCATAGTGTAAAACTGAATTAAACTATAAATATGATTAATTTTATATACTAAATTATTATTTAAATTTATTAAAATATCTAAACCGTATAAATTTAATTTATTCATATTATTATTATAAATATAAAAAGATTGTTCATTCTCATTTTGTTCATCTTTTGTACCAACATGTAATTTATTGTTCATGTTGTTTATTACTGACAGATCGTTTATGTTTGAT
>NW_022328376.1:0-1044 GCF_002776525.5 Piliocolobus tephrosceles | reverse complement strand
CTGAGGAAAATTAAAGAAAGAACTCATTCCCTGGTAAAGTCAGTGGTGCTTTCCTTGCCAGTCTCCATTCCCACTGGCCCTGAAGGAGGATTGCATGCAGGTAATTCCAGCTGCAAGGGGATAACAGAGGAAGGCCCCTGGGGCAGGAAACTCAATGAGGAGGCTGAAGCTGGAGACCCTGTGCAGACATTTTAATTAACCCTCATAAGGAAGCACCCCAGGGGCCATTTAGCAGTAACATGGAAACCTTTGAGATGGCCAAGTTCCTAGACTCAACTGGATGGGATATGGAAGTGTGGTAATTAGTCTAGCTATTAATAGATATGTTTCCTTATTTATCATCCCTGGATAATGGTTCCTAGACATATTGTTATACACATACACACAATTAAGTATCCTGGTCCAGATACCACTGGGAGTACACATGGATATCCTTTAGGATAAGATCAGAATACCTCCCTGCTGGGGCCAAGTGCAGTGGCTCATTCCTGTAATCCTAGCATAATGGGAGGCCAAGGCAAGAGGATCACTTGAGGCCAGGAGTTCTAGGCCAGCCTGGGCAGCATAGCAAGACCCTATCTCTATTTTTAAAATAATGAAATAAAAAACAAAAACACCCAAAATGCTTCTCTCAATTCACAACACACACAGAGATGTGCAAAGACAATGGTTTTCAACCTTAGCTGCATATTAGGAACACCTGGGAAGTGTTTGTTTGTTTGTTTGACTGAGTCTCGCTCTGTTGCCCAGGCTGGAGTGCAATGGTGCAATCTTGGATCTCAGCTCACTGCAAGCTCCGCCCCCCAGTTTCAAGTAATTCTCCTGCCTCCGCCTCCCAAGTAGCTGGGATTACAGGCACCAGCCACCATACCCAGCTAATTTTTTGTACTTTTGTAGAGACCCGGTTTCACCATGTTGCTCAGGCTGGTCTTGAACTCCTGACCTCAGGTGATCCACCCGCCTTGGCCTCCCAAAGTGTTGAGATTACAGGTGTGAGCCATCATGCCCAGCTTGGGAGGTTTTTTTTTTTTTTTTTTTTTTTTT
>NW_022328369.1:0-1281 GCF_002776525.5 Piliocolobus tephrosceles | reverse complement strand
AATTAAATAAATAAAGTAAGCAATTAAATAGATAAAGTAAGCAATTAAATAGATAAAATAAGCAATTAAATAAATAAAATAAGTATGTACATAAAAAGGTATTCTAAAATACATTGTCAAACATTTATGATGAAGATTGTCGAGAAATGAAGTGATAAATTGTTTAAAATAAGTATTCGAATGAGTTGATAAGTTGTCTACTTTTGAATAATAAGTAAAAAAAAAAAAATATATATATATAGCATTCATTCGTACATGATATATAGCGTTTTTAATAAAACATTTTTTTTTATTTTTTTTAAAAAAATTTCATAATGTTTTGAATTACTGGAAGTGGAGAAGACATGTATTATAATTCTTTAATTAATAAAAATTAGGATTATTAATGTTTAATTGTTGTACAACAATGTTATTACAACTGGTATAAGAAATAAAATAGTAAAAAAATGAATAAAAAAAAAAAAAAACAAAAAAAACAAAAAAAACAAAAAACAAAAAAAATTTATTTTTTCATGTCATAATGTCTGTACACCAACTTGAATCACAATAATAGTTGGATTAAGATGGTGTGAAAATTTTTTTAATTTTTTTTTAATTTTTTTTTATTTTTTTTACTTTTCCATTTTGATTATGTCATTGTAATGTTTAATCAAATTACCAACCATTTATGTCATGTTCATCTTTTTAGCTCCTTTTTTTTTTTTTTATAATTTATTATGTCATTATATTAGTAGTAATGTTTCTATGAACTGTATATAAATTAAACGATGGTGATTATTCGACATAAAATGGTTGAAAATTGTAAATTAACTAGCACATTTAATGTTAAATATTGTATTACAACTATAAAATAAGTAATAAAATGATAAAAAATGAAAAAAAAAAAAAAAAAAAAAAAAATTGAATTTTTCATGTTATGATGGTTAATGCTGGTCCTGATTCATGATGATAATTGGATTATGGTGTGAAAATTTTGGATTTTTTTTTTTTTAATTTTTGATTTTTGCATTTTGATTACAGCATTGTAATGTTTAACTAATGTAATGAAAAGTTTGTGACAATTGTTTTTGTTTAGGTTATTTACTATATGATTTATTAGTAGTAAATAGTGTTGTCTTTGAACACGTTATATAAATTTAATGATACATATGATGATATAAAATGGTTGAATATTGGCAATTAAACTAGCGTATTATATGTTATGTGTGTTATTACAACTACAATAAGTGATAACATAGTAATAAGTGATAAAATAGTAATAAGTGATAAAATAGTAATAAG
>NW_022328368.1:0-1281 GCF_002776525.5 Piliocolobus tephrosceles | reverse complement strand
CTTATTACTATTTTATCACTTATTACTATTTTATCACTTATTACTATGTTATCACTTATTGTAGTTGTAATAACACACATAACATATAATACGCTAGTTTAATTGCCAATATTCAACCATTTTATATCATCATATGTATCATTAAATTTATATAACGTGTTCAAAGACAACACTATTTACTACTAATAAATCATATAGTAAATAACCTAAACAAAAACAATTGTCACAAACTTTTCATTACATTAGTTAAACATTACAATGCTGTAATCAAAATGCAAAAATCAAAAATTAAAAAAAAAAAAATCCAAAATTTTCACACCATAATCCAATTATCATCATGAATCAGGACCAGCATTAACCATCATAACATGAAAAATTCAATTTTTTTTTTTTTTTTTTTTTTTTTCATTTTTTATCATTTTATTACTTATTTTATAGTTGTAATACAATATTTAACATTAAATGTGCTAGTTAATTTACAATTTTCAACCATTTTATGTCGAATAATCACCATCGTTTAATTTATATACAGTTCATAGAAACATTACTACTAATATAATGACATAATAAATTATAAAAAAAAAAAAAAGGAGCTAAAAAGATGAACATGACATAAATGGTTGGTAATTTGATTAAACATTACAATGACATAATCAAAATGGAAAAGTAAAAAAAATAAAAAAAAATTAAAAAAAAATTAAAAAAATTTTCACACCATCTTAATCCAACTATTATTGTGATTCAAGTTGGTGTACAGACATTATGACATGAAAAAATAAATTTTTTTTGTTTTTTGTTTTTTTTGTTTTTTTTGTTTTTTTTTTTTTTTATTCATTTTTTTACTATTTTATTTCTTATACCAGTTGTAATAACATTGTTGTACAACAATTAAACATTAATAATCCTAATTTTTATTAATTAAAGAATTATAATACATGTCTTCTCCACTTCCAGTAATTCAAAACATTATGAAATTTTTTTAAAAAAAATAAAAAAAAATGTTTTATTAAAAACGCTATATATCATGTACGAATGAATGCTATATATATATATTTTTTTTTTTTTACTTATTATTCAAAAGTAGACAACTTATCAACTCATTCGAATACTTATTTTAAACAATTTATCACTTCATTTCTCGACAATCTTCATCATAAATGTTTGACAATGTATTTTAGAATACCTTTTTATGTACATACTTATTTTATTTATTTAATTGCTTATTTTATCTATTTAATTGCTTACTTTATCTATTTAATTGCTTACTTTATTTATTTAATT
>NW_022328367.1:0-1698 GCF_002776525.5 Piliocolobus tephrosceles | reverse complement strand
ACAACTACAAATAAGTGATAAAATAGTAAAAAAATGCAAAAAAAAAAATTTAATTTTTGATGTTATAATATTTGTACAATTACTTGATTTATGATAAATAGTTGGATTAGGAAGATGTGAATTCTTTTGGATTTTTTTTTGTTATTTTATTTTATTTTTTTGTAATTTGTTATTTTGATTGTACTATTGTAAAAAGTATATCAAAAACAAAACAAAATTGTGATGATTTAAATGTTTCATATAATTGCTATGTATTATATTTATTGTTAATAATAGTGATAGTAAGAGCGCATGTAACCAAATATTGTATGATTATTACATAATAAGACCACTGCAAAAATAACAAAGTAATATATATACGATGTTAAATATGTTGTGACTATTATAAGTTATTAAAATCGTAAAAAAAAGGCAATGAAGTGAAAGAATAATACTTATTTTTTTTATGTTTATGATGCGTTTACATCAGTTGAATGGTGATAATAGTTGGATTAAGATGGTGCAAATTTTAGAGCTTTTTTTTTTTTTTTTTTTTTTTTTCCATTGTTAATAATTGCCATATAAAAGGCATATGAAACGAATGATGTATGATGATTAACTAATAAAATAACTGGTAATAACAAAATAAGTAACATATAAATATGTGGGATATGTTATTACAACTATTATAAGTTATTAAAACAAAAAAACAAAAATTATATATTGCTTATGATACGATGTTTATGTTGGTCTGAATGATGAGAATAGTTGGATTAAGATGATGTATATTTTTTAAGTTTTCTTTTAATTTTTTTATTTTGTTATTTTTACTATAGCATTTTGTGATGTATATGAAAAGTAAAGGAAATTTGTGATAATTTAAATATTTTTTATTATTTTTTTTTTTATATGTTATTTATTTTTAGTAAAATAGTAATAGAGCACATGTAATGCATCTGATATGATTATTATAAGAGCACTTGAAATGGCAGAATATGCAACATGTACTATGGTGGATATGGTATTGCAACTATTATATAACTAATTAAAAGAGAAAAAAAAATTAAAAAAAAAAAAAAAAATGATTATATATTGTTGATGTTACGATGTTAACGTTGATTTGATCTAAATTATGGCATAAAAGTTGGATTAACATTGTGTAAGTTTTTTTGTTTTTTGCTATCTTTATTTGACGATTGTAAAAAGTATAATACAAAAATAATGTAGCACTATAATAATTTGCTATATTTAACACAATGTTTTAGATGATTTGATTGTTAATAATGGGAAACGTTGAATGTATATAAAAAATTGATTGATAATGTGATTATTCGATTAAAAACATTGATCTAAATAGCAAATTAAGTAAGCAGTCGGATGTTAAATGTTATTGTAACTATAATAAGTAATAAACTATTAAGGAAAATGAAATTGATATGTTAAGAGATGGTGCTATGTTTTACATTTTTTTTGTGGTGATGGTACAATAAATTTTGTTTTATATTATATTTATTATTTTTAATATTTTGTATAGATTTATTATTTATGTTTTATAACATTATTTAGTAACTACTTAATAAGCTTTAAACGATGATGGTTTTTCTGATGTTTAGCAGTTTTTTATTGTTTGTTATTAATATGATTTTATAGTTTAGCAACATTTGATTATTAATAACAGTGAACGAAGATGACATTGATATTTATCATTTTTTTTTTTTT
>NW_022328366.1:0-1698 GCF_002776525.5 Piliocolobus tephrosceles | reverse complement strand
ACAACTACAAATAAGTGATAAAATAGTAAAAAAATGCAAAAAAAAAATTTAATTTTTGATGTTATAATATTTGTACAATTACTTGATTTATGATAAATAGTTGGATTAGGAAGATGTGAATTCTTTTGGATTTTTTTTTGTTATTTTATTTTATTTTTTTGTAATTTGTTATTTTGATTGTACTATTGTAAAAAGTATATCAAAAACAAAACAAAATTGTGATGATTTAAATGTTTCATATAATTGCTATGTATTATATTTATTGTTAATAATAGTGATAGTAAGAGCGCATGTAACCAAATATTGTATGATTATTACATAATAAGACCACTGCAAAAATAACAAAGTAATATATATACGATGTTAAATATGTTGTGACTATTATAAGTTATTAAAATCGTAAAAAAAAGGCAATGAAGTGAAAGAATAATACTTATTTTTTTTATGTTTATGATGCGTTTACATCAGTTGAATGGTGATAATAGTTGGATTAAGATGGTGCAAATTTTAGAGCTTTTTTTTTTTTTTTTTTTTTTTTTCCATTGTTAATAATTGCCATATAAAAGGCATATGAAACGAATGATGTATGATGATTAACTAATAAAATAACTGGTAATAACAAAATAAGTAACATATAAATATGTGGGATATGTTATTACAACTATTATAAGTTATTAAAACAAAAAAACAAAAATTATATATTGCTTATGATACGATGTTTATGTTGGTCTGAATGATGAGAATAGTTGGATTAAGATGATGTATATTTTTTAAGTTTTCTTTTAATTTTTTTATTTTGTTATTTTTACTATAGCATTTTGTGATGTATATGAAAAGTAAAGGAAATTTGTGATAATTTAAATATTTTTTATTATTTTTTTTTTTATATGTTATTTATTTTTAGTAAAATAGTAATAGAGCACATGTAATGCATCTGATATGATTATTATAAGAGCACTTGAAATGGCAGAATATGCAACATGTACTATGGTGGATATGGTATTGCAACTATTATATAACTAATTAAAAGAGAAAAAAAAATTAAAAAAAAAAAAAAAAAATGATTATATATTGTTGATGTTACGATGTTAACGTTGATTTGATCTAAATTATGGCATAAAAGTTGGATTAACATTGTGTAAGTTTTTTTGTTTTTTGCTATCTTTATTTGACGATTGTAAAAAGTATAATACAAAAATAATGTAGCACTATAATAATTTGCTATATTTAACACAATGTTTTAGATGATTTGATTGTTAATAATGGGAAACGTTGAATGTATATAAAAAATTGATTGATAATGTGATTATTCGATTAAAAACATTGATCTAAATAGCAAATTAAGTAAGCAGTCGGATGTTAAATGTTATTGTAACTATAATAAGTAATAAACTATTAAGGAAAATGAAATTGATATGTTAAGAGATGGTGCTATGTTTTACATTTTTTTTGTGGTGATGGTACAATAAATTTTGTTTTATATTATATTTATTATTTTTAATATTTTGTATAGATTTATTATTTATGTTTTATAACATTATTTAGTAACTACTTAATAAGCTTTAAACGATGATGGTTTTTCTGATGTTTAGCAGTTTTTTATTGTTTGTTATTAATATGATTTTATAGTTTAGCAACATTTGATTATTAATAACAGTGAACGAAGATGACATTGATATTTATCATTTTTTTTTTTTT
>NW_022328365.1:0-1688 GCF_002776525.5 Piliocolobus tephrosceles | reverse complement strand
TCATCTAGGGAATGTTGGCTGGAACTAAGAAGATGTTTCCGGTAGGCATCTTTATTATACAATTATGCAGTAATAACTTGCTGTATATAATATACATCAGCAGCATAGCAGTCCTCTGAAGTTTATTAAAAATGCAAAATCTTAGGTCACACCCCAGGTCTACTGAATTTGAATCTGTATGCTCACAACACTCTCAAGTGATTTGAATTAACTTACAAGTTAAGAAGCATTGTTGGCCGGGCGCGGTGGCTCAAGCCTGTAATCCCAGCACTTTGGGAGGCCGAGATGGGCGGATCACGAGGTCAGGAGATCGAGACCATCCTGGCTAACACGGTGAAACCCCGTCTCTACTAAAAAATACAAAAAACTAGCTGGACGAGGTGGCGGGCGCCTGTAGTCCCAGCTACTCGGGAGGCTGAGGCAGGAGAATGGCGTAAACCCGGGAGGCGGAGCTTGCAGTGAGCTGAGATCCGGCCCCTGCACTCCAGCCTGGGCAACAGAGCGAGACTCTGTCTCAAAAAAAAAAAAAAAAGAAGCATTGTTCTGGGATCTACCCCTTCTTTGGAAGACAGTGTGCTTGATTCCTAGAGATAATCAGGCTATGAGAGACATGTGAAACTGAGATAAATAAAATAAAGCAACAAAAACATGTCAACTTATATGTATCATTTAAATGTAACATATGCTTTTATGGACTGGAATATTCATTATTCAGATATACAACGATTCTGTCAAAGTTTTCAGGTTATATAAACAAACAGATCATAATCAGCTGAGAGTTTGCTTGGCCATCATGGTATTGCTAATAGAACCAGAAAAGTTGCATGCATCAACTAAGATGTGTGATGCATTCCTCACTATGGGAAGAGTCTTGCCTATGGGAAATACTTGAAATATCTTGGCTGCAACAGCCTTTGCCCATCTTTATGACAGAGAACTAGAAACACTATACTGGAAATGCTCCCTCTAGGGCCAAGGCTTTCAAGAGCTGTTTCCACTTTTGCTTTATGATACAGGTTCAATGTACCTAATCTGAAAATCTGAAATTTGAAATGCTCCAAATCCAAAACGTTTTGAGCACTGACATAATGCCACACATGGAAAATTCTACACTTGACCCCATGTGATGGGTAACAGTCAAAAATGCCATCAAAGCTGTTTCATACACAAAATTACTAAAAATATTGTATACAATTACCATCAGGCTGGGTGTATAAGGTATATTAAAGAATATATTAATTTCATGTTTAGACTTAAGTTTTCATTCCTAAGTTAACACATTATGTATCAGTAAATTTCTCTAAATTTTAAAAGAATTCAAAATCTGAAACTTCTAACTCCAAGCATTTCAGATAAGGGATATTCAGCCTTTAGTAATTTAATTTCTTGCTTTGCATAGCTTCCCTGGCCTTTTATTCTTCTTTCTTAGGTAGGTTAATACATTTATCTACCTAAGGTAACATTTAAAATGTGCTACTTCCAAATGTTGCTGGCCTAAGGCTGTCTCTTTCAATGAGAATGAGCAAGGGCACTTTAAGGTGGCTTATATCTATAAAGGATAATTTTCTTTCCTTTAGTTACTAATTGTTAGAGCTTTGCTCAAGCTTCTGAGTACTACCTAAATATTCCAGTACTAGAACAATATATGTTATCTCAGTCCATTCAGTAATAATGACTGCATTGTGAAC
>NW_022328364.1:0-1698 GCF_002776525.5 Piliocolobus tephrosceles | reverse complement strand
AAAAAAAAAAAAATGATAAATATCAATGTCATCTTCGTTCACTGTTATTAATAATCAAATGTTGCTAAACTATAAAATCATATTAATAACAAACAATAAAAAACTGCTAAACATCAGAAAAACCATCATCGTTTAAAGCTTATTAAGTAGTTACTAAATAATGTTATAAAACATAAATAATAAATCTATACAAAATATTAAAAATAATAAATATAATATAAAACAAAATTTATTGTACCATCACCACAAAAAAAATGTAAAACATAGCACCATCTCTTAACATATCAATTTCATTTTCCTTAATAGTTTATTACTTATTATAGTTACAATAACATTTAACATCCGACTGCTTACTTAATTTGCTATTTAGATCAATGTTTTTAATCGAATAATCACATTATCAATCAATTTTTTATATACATTCAACGTTTCCCATTATTAACAATCAAATCATCTAAAACATTGTGTTAAATATAGCAAATTATTATAGTGCTACATTATTTTTGTATTATACTTTTTACAATCGTCAAATAAAGATAGCAAAAAACAAAAAAACTTACACAATGTTAATCCAACTTTTATGCCATAATTTAGATCAAATCAACGTTAACATCGTAACATCAACAATATATAATCATTTTTTTTTTTTTTTTTAATTTTTTTTTCTCTTTTAATTAGTTATATAATAGTTGCAATACCATATCCACCATAGTACATGTTGCATATTCTGCCATTTCAAGTGCTCTTATAATAATCATATCAGATGCATTACATGTGCTCTATTACTATTTTACTAAAAATAAATAACATATAAAAAAAAAAATAATAAAAAATATTTAAATTATCACAAATTTCCTTTACTTTTCATATACATCACAAAATGCTATAGTAAAAATAACAAAATAAAAAAATTAAAAGAAAACTTAAAAAATATACATCATCTTAATCCAACTATTCTCATCATTCAGACCAACATAAACATCGTATCATAAGCAATATATAATTTTTGTTTTTTTGTTTTAATAACTTATAATAGTTGTAATAACATATCCCACATATTTATATGTTACTTATTTTGTTATTACCAGTTATTTTATTAGTTAATCATCATACATCATTCGTTTCATATGCCTTTTATATGGCAATTATTAACAATGGAAAAAAAAAAAAAAAAAAAAAAAAAGCTCTAAAATTTGCACCATCTTAATCCAACTATTATCACCATTCAACTGATGTAAACGCATCATAAACATAAAAAAAATAAGTATTATTCTTTCACTTCATTGCCTTTTTTTTACGATTTTAATAACTTATAATAGTCACAACATATTTAACATCGTATATATATTACTTTGTTATTTTTGCAGTGGTCTTATTATGTAATAATCATACAATATTTGGTTACATGCGCTCTTACTATCACTATTATTAACAATAAATATAATACATAGCAATTATATGAAACATTTAAATCATCACAATTTTGTTTTGTTTTTGATATACTTTTTACAATAGTACAATCAAAATAACAAATTACAAAAAAATAAAATAAAATAACAAAAAAAAATCCAAAAGAATTCACATCTTCCTAATCCAACTATTTATCATAAATCAAGTAATTGTACAAATATTATAACATCAAAAATTAAATTTTTTTTTTTGCATTTTTTTACTATTTTATCACTTATTTGTAGTTGT
>NW_022328363.1:0-1698 GCF_002776525.5 Piliocolobus tephrosceles | reverse complement strand
AAAAAAAAAAAAATGATAAATATCAATGTCATCTTCGTTCACTGTTATTAATAATCAAATGTTGCTAAACTATAAAATCATATTAATAACAAACAATAAAAAACTGCTAAACATCAGAAAAACCATCATCGTTTAAAGCTTATTAAGTAGTTACTAAATAATGTTATAAAACATAAATAATAAATCTATACAAAATATTAAAAATAATAAATATAATATAAAACAAAATTTATTGTACCATCACCACAAAAAAAATGTAAAACATAGCACCATCTCTTAACATATCAATTTCATTTTCCTTAATAGTTTATTACTTATTATAGTTACAATAACATTTAACATCCGACTGCTTACTTAATTTGCTATTTAGATCAATGTTTTTAATCGAATAATCACATTATCAATCAATTTTTTATATACATTCAACGTTTCCCATTATTAACAATCAAATCATCTAAAACATTGTGTTAAATATAGCAAATTATTATAGTGCTACATTATTTTTGTATTATACTTTTTACAATCGTCAAATAAAGATAGCAAAAAACAAAAAAACTTACACAATGTTAATCCAACTTTTATGCCATAATTTAGATCAAATCAACGTTAACATCGTAACATCAACAATATATAATCATTTTTTTTTTTTTTTTTTAATTTTTTTTTCTCTTTTAATTAGTTATATAATAGTTGCAATACCATATCCACCATAGTACATGTTGCATATTCTGCCATTTCAAGTGCTCTTATAATAATCATATCAGATGCATTACATGTGCTCTATTACTATTTTACTAAAAATAAATAACATATAAAAAAAAAAATAATAAAAAATATTTAAATTATCACAAATTTCCTTTACTTTTCATATACATCACAAAATGCTATAGTAAAAATAACAAAATAAAAAAATTAAAAGAAAACTTAAAAAATATACATCATCTTAATCCAACTATTCTCATCATTCAGACCAACATAAACATCGTATCATAAGCAATATATAATTTTTGTTTTTTTGTTTTAATAACTTATAATAGTTGTAATAACATATCCCACATATTTATATGTTACTTATTTTGTTATTACCAGTTATTTTATTAGTTAATCATCATACATCATTCGTTTCATATGCCTTTTATATGGCAATTATTAACAATGGAAAAAAAAAAAAAAAAAAAAAAAAAGCTCTAAAATTTGCACCATCTTAATCCAACTATTATCACCATTCAACTGATGTAAACGCATCATAAACATAAAAAAAATAAGTATTATTCTTTCACTTCATTGCCTTTTTTTTACGATTTTAATAACTTATAATAGTCACAACATATTTAACATCGTATATATATTACTTTGTTATTTTTGCAGTGGTCTTATTATGTAATAATCATACAATATTTGGTTACATGCGCTCTTACTATCACTATTATTAACAATAAATATAATACATAGCAATTATATGAAACATTTAAATCATCACAATTTTGTTTTGTTTTTGATATACTTTTTACAATAGTACAATCAAAATAACAAATTACAAAAAAATAAAATAAAATAACAAAAAAAAATCCAAAAGAATTCACATCTTCCTAATCCAACTATTTATCATAAATCAAGTAATTGTACAAATATTATAACATCAAAAATTAAATTTTTTTTTTGCATTTTTTTACTATTTTATCACTTATTTGTAGTTGT
>NW_022328362.1:0-1282 GCF_002776525.5 Piliocolobus tephrosceles | reverse complement strand
AATTAAATAAATAAAGTAAGCAATTAAATAGATAAAGTAAGCAATTAAATAGATAAAATAAGCAATTAAATAAATAAAATAAGTATGTACATAAAAAGGTATTCTAAAATACATTGTCAAACATTTATGATGAAGATTGTCGAGAAATGAAGTGATAAATTGTTTAAAATAAGTATTCGAATGAGTTGATAAGTTGTCTACTTTTGAATAATAAGTAAAAAAAAAAAATATATATATATAGCATTCATTCGTACATGATATATAGCGTTTTTAATAAAACATTTTTTTTTATTTTTTTTAAAAAAATTTCATAATGTTTTGAATTACTGGAAGTGGAGAAGACATGTATTATAATTCTTTAATTAATAAAAATTAGGATTATTAATGTTTAATTGTTGTACAACAATGTTATTACAACTGGTATAAGAAATAAAATAGTAAAAAAATGAATAAAAAAAAAAAAAAACAAAAAAAACAAAAAAAACAAAAAACAAAAAAAATTTATTTTTTCATGTCATAATGTCTGTACACCAACTTGAATCACAATAATAGTTGGATTAAGATGGTGTGAAAATTTTTTTAATTTTTTTTTAATTTTTTTTTATTTTTTTTACTTTTCCATTTTGATTATGTCATTGTAATGTTTAATCAAATTACCAACCATTTATGTCATGTTCATCTTTTTAGCTCCTTTTTTTTTTTTTTTATAATTTATTATGTCATTATATTAGTAGTAATGTTTCTATGAACTGTATATAAATTAAACGATGGTGATTATTCGACATAAAATGGTTGAAAATTGTAAATTAACTAGCACATTTAATGTTAAATATTGTATTACAACTATAAAATAAGTAATAAAATGATAAAAAATGAAAAAAAAAAAAAAAAAAAAAAAAATTGAATTTTTCATGTTATGATGGTTAATGCTGGTCCTGATTCATGATGATAATTGGATTATGGTGTGAAAATTTTGGATTTTTTTTTTTTTTAATTTTTGATTTTTGCATTTTGATTACAGCATTGTAATGTTTAACTAATGTAATGAAAAGTTTGTGACAATTGTTTTTGTTTAGGTTATTTACTATATGATTTATTAGTAGTAAATAGTGTTGTCTTTGAACACGTTATATAAATTTAATGATACATATGATGATATAAAATGGTTGAATATTGGCAATTAAACTAGCGTATTATATGTTATGTGTGTTATTACAACTACAATAAGTGATAACATAGTAATAAGTGATAAAATAGTAATAAGTGATAAAATAGTAATAAG
>NW_022328361.1:0-1282 GCF_002776525.5 Piliocolobus tephrosceles | reverse complement strand
CTTATTACTATTTTATCACTTATTACTATTTTATCACTTATTACTATGTTATCACTTATTGTAGTTGTAATAACACACATAACATATAATACGCTAGTTTAATTGCCAATATTCAACCATTTTATATCATCATATGTATCATTAAATTTATATAACGTGTTCAAAGACAACACTATTTACTACTAATAAATCATATAGTAAATAACCTAAACAAAAACAATTGTCACAAACTTTTCATTACATTAGTTAAACATTACAATGCTGTAATCAAAATGCAAAAATCAAAAATTAAAAAAAAAAAAAATCCAAAATTTTCACACCATAATCCAATTATCATCATGAATCAGGACCAGCATTAACCATCATAACATGAAAAATTCAATTTTTTTTTTTTTTTTTTTTTTTTTCATTTTTTATCATTTTATTACTTATTTTATAGTTGTAATACAATATTTAACATTAAATGTGCTAGTTAATTTACAATTTTCAACCATTTTATGTCGAATAATCACCATCGTTTAATTTATATACAGTTCATAGAAACATTACTACTAATATAATGACATAATAAATTATAAAAAAAAAAAAAAAGGAGCTAAAAAGATGAACATGACATAAATGGTTGGTAATTTGATTAAACATTACAATGACATAATCAAAATGGAAAAGTAAAAAAAATAAAAAAAAATTAAAAAAAAATTAAAAAAATTTTCACACCATCTTAATCCAACTATTATTGTGATTCAAGTTGGTGTACAGACATTATGACATGAAAAAATAAATTTTTTTTGTTTTTTGTTTTTTTTGTTTTTTTTGTTTTTTTTTTTTTTTATTCATTTTTTTACTATTTTATTTCTTATACCAGTTGTAATAACATTGTTGTACAACAATTAAACATTAATAATCCTAATTTTTATTAATTAAAGAATTATAATACATGTCTTCTCCACTTCCAGTAATTCAAAACATTATGAAATTTTTTTAAAAAAAATAAAAAAAAATGTTTTATTAAAAACGCTATATATCATGTACGAATGAATGCTATATATATATATTTTTTTTTTTTACTTATTATTCAAAAGTAGACAACTTATCAACTCATTCGAATACTTATTTTAAACAATTTATCACTTCATTTCTCGACAATCTTCATCATAAATGTTTGACAATGTATTTTAGAATACCTTTTTATGTACATACTTATTTTATTTATTTAATTGCTTATTTTATCTATTTAATTGCTTACTTTATCTATTTAATTGCTTACTTTATTTATTTAATT
>NW_022328360.1:0-1644 GCF_002776525.5 Piliocolobus tephrosceles | reverse complement strand
ATAGTAATAAGTGATAAAATAGTAATAAGTGATAAAATAGTAATAAGTGATAAAATAGTAAAAAATGGAAAAAAGAAAAAAAAATAAAATAATTTGTTCATGTTATGATGGTTAATGCTGGTCCTGATTCATGATGATAATTGGATTATGGTGTGAAAATTTTGGATTTTTTTTTTTTAATTTTTGATTTTTGCATTTTGATTACAGCATTGTAATGTTTAACTAATGTAATGAAAAATTTGTGACAATTTAAATGTTTTACATTTTTTTTTTTTTTTTTTTTTAATGCTATTTATTGTTAACAATTTGCCATATGAAAGACATATGAAATGAATGATGGTATGGTGGTTATTTAATAAGATAGTTTTTGCACATGGCGGAATAAGTAACATAAAATATGTTGGATATGGTATTGTAATAATAATAAGTAATACAATTGTAAAAAAACGAAAAATTTGACTTGTGGTTTTATATATTATTTATAAGAATGTTATTATAATTTACAATTTGATTTGACAACTATTAATAAGACTTAATTAAGTTTAATTTTTGTGTTGATGTGTGATAGTGTATATTTATTATAATTTATAATTTAGAACATTACTTGACAAATATGAGGAGCACAGAAAGATGACATTTGTAATTATTTGTTTTTACTACTTATTATGAATAGTATTTGATAGTTTATTTTTTTTTATCAGTATTTTGTGATTATTAATAACAGAGAACGACGACACTTTGATTTAGCAATTGAATATTATTTATTATTAATATGATTGATGGTTTAGCCAGATTTGATTATTAATAAGAATAAAGATGACATCCACATTTACCATATTTTATCATTTATTATTAATATGATTTATAGTTTAGCCACATTTTCTTATTAATAAGACCCAAATCACGCTTTAAAAGTAATTTTTTTATCAGTTGTACATCAACGTTTAATAATTATTATTTATATTATTCATACTAATTATTATTTATGTCATTATAAAATAACATATTTTGATAATAGTCAAAATTGATTTTGTTTACAATGTAGTTATTTGTTGTCCAAAAGGAAACATGATAGTACATCGAACAACAAAAATTAAAAAACAAAAACAATAAATCCTTTACCTTGAAATGCCATAATTAAATCAATCCTAAAAACCTTTAGCCCTATACCCAAAAACCTTTCTCTTAAAAGAACAAGTTTAAAATAAATCCTAAAAACCCTGAACCATTATCCTCAAACCCCAAAAAAAATTAAAACCCTTTCCCTTGAAACAACACACTTAAATAAATCCTAAGAACCTTGCATGATCATCCCCGAACCCCTAAACCAGATCTTAACCCTTTCCCTTAATACAACACGCCTAAATGAATCCTAAGAACCCTGAACAATTATCCTGGAACCCCCAAAGAAAAAAAAAAAAAAACCTCAAATGTCACAATAAAAAAATAATAATAAATTACGATAAAACAATAAAAAAACAAACAAAATGATTATATACTTAAATGCATAATCTTATTTATATGAATACTTATTTACCAAGTGTTTAGGATTTGTTGAAAGGTTCCTAGGATCCATTGAGTCCTATTGTTTGGAAGAAAAGGATGAAATAACATTATTTTAATCAACAATTAACAATCAACAAT
>NW_022328359.1:0-1644 GCF_002776525.5 Piliocolobus tephrosceles | reverse complement strand
ATTGTTGATTGTTAATTGTTGATTAAAATAATGTTATTTCATCCTTTTCTTCCAAACAATAGGACTCAATGGATCCTAGGAACCTTTCAACAAATCCTAAACACTTGGTAAATAAGTATTCATATAAATAAGATTATGCATTTAAGTATATAATCATTTTGTTTGTTTTTTTATTGTTTTATCGTAATTTATTATTATTTTTTTATTGTGACATTTGAGGTTTTTTTTTTTTTTTCTTTGGGGGTTCCAGGATAATTGTTCAGGGTTCTTAGGATTCATTTAGGCGTGTTGTATTAAGGGAAAGGGTTAAGATCTGGTTTAGGGGTTCGGGGATGATCATGCAAGGTTCTTAGGATTTATTTAAGTGTGTTGTTTCAAGGGAAAGGGTTTTAATTTTTTTTGGGGTTTGAGGATAATGGTTCAGGGTTTTTAGGATTTATTTTAAACTTGTTCTTTTAAGAGAAAGGTTTTTGGGTATAGGGCTAAAGGTTTTTAGGATTGATTTAATTATGGCATTTCAAGGTAAAGGATTTATTGTTTTTGTTTTTTAATTTTTGTTGTTCGATGTACTATCATGTTTCCTTTTGGACAACAAATAACTACATTGTAAACAAAATCAATTTTGACTATTATCAAAATATGTTATTTTATAATGACATAAATAATAATTAGTATGAATAATATAAATAATAATTATTAAACGTTGATGTACAACTGATAAAAAAATTACTTTTAAAGCGTGATTTGGGTCTTATTAATAAGAAAATGTGGCTAAACTATAAATCATATTAATAATAAATGATAAAATATGGTAAATGTGGATGTCATCTTTATTCTTATTAATAATCAAATCTGGCTAAACCATCAATCATATTAATAATAAATAATATTCAATTGCTAAATCAAAGTGTCGTCGTTCTCTGTTATTAATAATCACAAAATACTGATAAAAAAAAATAAACTATCAAATACTATTCATAATAAGTAGTAAAAACAAATAATTACAAATGTCATCTTTCTGTGCTCCTCATATTTGTCAAGTAATGTTCTAAATTATAAATTATAATAAATATACACTATCACACATCAACACAAAAATTAAACTTAATTAAGTCTTATTAATAGTTGTCAAATCAAATTGTAAATTATAATAACATTCTTATAAATAATATATAAAACCACAAGTCAAATTTTTCGTTTTTTTACAATTGTATTACTTATTATTATTACAATACCATATCCAACATATTTTATGTTACTTATTCCGCCATGTGCAAAAACTATCTTATTAAATAACCACCATACCATCATTCATTTCATATGTCTTTCATATGGCAAATTGTTAACAATAAATAGCATTAAAAAAAAAAAAAAAAAAAAATGTAAAACATTTAAATTGTCACAAATTTTTCATTACATTAGTTAAACATTACAATGCTGTAATCAAAATGCAAAAATCAAAAATTAAAAAAAAAAAATCCAAAATTTTCACACCATAATCCAATTATCATCATGAATCAGGACCAGCATTAACCATCATAACATGAACAAATTATTTTATTTTTTTTTCTTTTTTCCATTTTTTACTATTTTATCACTTATTACTATTTTATCACTTATTACTATTTTATCACTTATTACTAT
>NW_022328357.1:0-6379 GCF_002776525.5 Piliocolobus tephrosceles | reverse complement strand
TAATTGCTTACTTTATCTATTTAATTGCTTACTTTATTTATTTAATTACTTACTTTTTTTTTTACATAATTAACTACTTTGTTACTTATTTTATTTAATTAATCAATTACTTAGTTACTTGATTAATTACTTAGTTACTTAATTATTTAATTACTGTATTCATTTAATAAAATATTTAATTAATCAATTACTTAATTACTTAATTATTTAATTGCTTAACTTTACACATTTAATGAATTACTTAATTATTTACTTAGTTACTTACTTAATTATTTAATTGCTTACTTTACACATTTAATGAATTACTTAATTATTTTTTTTGCTTAATTAATTACTTACTTAATTGCTTACTTTATTCGTTTAATTAAATACTTAATTATTTTTGTTGCTTAATTAATTGCTTAATTATTTTTGTTGCTTAATTAATTGCTTAATTATTTTTGTTGCTTAATGAATTACTTAATTATTTTTGTTGCTTAATTAATTACTTAATTATTTTTGTTGCTTAATTAATTACTTAATTATTTTTGTTGCTTAATTAATTACTTAATTATTTTTGTTGCTTAACTAATTACTTAATTATTTAATTACTCACTCCATTACTTAGTTACTTACTTACTTGGTTACTTAATCATTTTACTCATTTAACTAAATATTAACTTGTTAAATTTACTTGCTTACTGCATTACTCATTATAAAAAACAATTCAGCAAATGGTCATTTATCATTAATTCGATCACTTAAGCAAGACTTAAATTTTGAAACACAATTCAACATTGTTTTGACTACTTATTATTGTAAGATTTAAATAACTTTTATTGTTTTTTTTTTCAGATTACTTCTAATTTGAAGAGAATTAAATTAAATGCTTGTTCATTACTGGATGTTAATCATTACTGAAAATGATACTTCCTATAAAGACACCTTATTAAAATATGTTTATCTTTTCTATTTCACCCTTTCCCTTCAAATCAAAAGCCTTAATCAATCCTACGAACCATGAACACTTTTCCTTCGAATCAGAGGCCTGAATCAATCCTAAGAACCCTGCAACCAATCCCAAATACCTTTAAATTAATCCTTAATACCTTTAAAAAAATCCTCAAAACTTTTAAAAAAATTCTCAACACATCAACACATTTCAATCAATCCTAAACATCATTCAAAATATTCTAAAAACTTGAGAAACTATCCAAATAAATAAGATAATCCATTTAAATACAATTATTTTTATTGTAATTTAAGCGTTATTTATCGTCATTTATTATCATTATGTAATGTTTGTGTTTGTGTTTATGTTTTTATTTTTGCTTATTGCATTGGTGTTTTGTTTTATAGTTTGTTTCAGTTGACTGTACGAGGATCACTGTTCAAGGTTTTTAGGATTCATTCAATCTTCATGTTTCAATGAAAAAGGGTTTGAATGCTACTGTTTTTTAACTTTTTTTTTTTTTGGAATTATTTTCAGATATGCTCACTCACTTCAAATAGTTACATTGTAAACAAAGTCATTTTTATAATGATAAAAATATGTCAATTTTTAATGCCATAAAAAATAATAAATATAAAACATATCTGTACAACTCATAAAAGTCATTGTTAAAACATGCTTGACTCCTATTAATAATCAAATCTTGCTAAGCTATAAAATATAAGTGATATTAATAATAAATAATCAGAACACCTAAGTGAGAATACCATCGTTCACTGTTATTAATGATCAAATGTGCCTAAATTATAAACCAGAAAAAAAATATTAATGGTAAATAATAAAAAAAACAAAAAATGATAAATGTCAATGTCATCTTCGTTCACTGTTATTAATAATCAAATCTTGCTAAGCTATAAAATATAAGTGATATTAATAATAAATAATCAGAACACCTAAGTGAGAATACCATCGTTCACTCTTAGTAATAATCAAATGTTGTTAAACTATAACTTATAAATAATAAAAACTGTTTAATACGAATGTCATTCTTCACTGTTATTAATGATCAAATGTTGTTAAACTATAACTTTTAAATAATAAAAACTGTTAAATACGAATGTCATTCTCCACTGTTAGTAATAATCAAATGTTGTTAAACTATAACTTATAAGTAATAAAAACTGTTAAATACGAATGTCATTCTTCACTGTTATTAATGATCAAATGTTGTTAAACTATAACTTATAAATAATAAAAACTGTTAAATACGAATGTCATTCTTCACTGTTAGTAATAATCAAATGTTGCTAAACTATAAATGATATTAATAATAAATCATAAAATATGATAAATGTCAATGTCATCGTTTCACTATTAGTAATAATCAAATGTTGTTAAACTATAAGTTATAAATAACAAAAACTGCTAAATCAGAGTGTCATTCTTCACTGTTAGTAATAATCAAATGTTGTTAAACTATAACTTAACAAAAATAATAAAAACTGTTAAATACGAATGTCATTCTTCACTCTTAGTAATAATCAAATGTTGCTAAACTATAAATGATATTAATAATAAATCATAAAATATGATAAATGTCAATGTCATCGTTTCACTGTTAGTAATAATCAAATGTTGTTAAACTATAAGTTAGTAATAATCAAATGTTGTTAAACTATAACTTATAAATAATAAAAACTGCTAAATTAGAATGTCATCATCTTTGGTGTTATTAAAATCAAATGTGCCTAAATTATAAACCATAAAAAAATATTAATAATAAAATAATCAAAAATCATAATTGTCAATATCATCATTGTTATTTGCTATTTACTAATCAAATGTTGCTAAACTATAACCCATAAATAATGTTAATAATAAATCATAAAAAATGATAAATGTCAATGTCATCTTCGTTCACTGTTATTAATAATCAAATGTTGCTAAACTATGACCCATAAATAATGTTAATAATAAATCATAAACAAAAAAAAAAATGATAAATGTCAATGTCATCGTTTCACTGTTAGTAATAATCAAATGTTGTTAAACTATAAGTTACAAATAACAAAAACTCCTAAATCAGAGTGTCATCGTTCAATGGTATTAATCTTTTGTCAAATCATGTTGTAAATTATAAATATATATCACATTTTGTAAATAATATATAAAACGGCAAGTCAATTTTTTTTTTTGCTTTTTACAATTGTATTACTTATTACAATAACATACTTAACACTCAATGTGTTACTTATTCTGCCATTTCGAGTTGTCTCATTATATAATAATCATACAAAAATTCATTTTATGTACTCTTAATATAACTATTATTAACAATAAATATAGCATTATAAAAAATAATATAAAACATTTTAAATTGTCACCATTTTTTTTTTTTTTTTTTTGTTTTTTAAATAAAATAAAAATTTAAAAAAAAAAAATGAAAAAAAAAAAAAAAAAAAAAAAAATAAGAAAATTTTTACACCATCTTAATCCAACTATTATCACCATTCAAGTGATGTAAACGCATCATAAACATAAAAAAAATAAGTATTATTCTTTAATTTCATTGCCTTTTTTTTACGATTTTAATAACTTATAATAGTCACAATAACATATTTAACAATTTATATGTTACTTATTCTGCCATGTGCAACTATCTTATTTATGTAATAATCATACAATATTGGTTACATGTGCTTTTTTTTTTTTTTTTTTTTTTTTTACTATCACTATCATTAACAATAAATAACATTAAAAAATATATATATAAAACGTTTAAATCATCACAAATTTGCTTTACTTTTTCATGTGCTTTTACAATGGTATAATCAAAATGGAAAAATCAAAAATTAAAAAAAAATTCTAAAAATTTTCACACCATAATCCAACTATTATCATGAATCAAGTGAGTTTTACAAACATCATAAATATGAAAAATTGAATTTTTTTTTTTTTCTTTCATTATTTACGATTTTATTACTCAGAACGCTTGAAATAACATAACATAAAATGTGTTAGTTAGTTTGTTATTTTCAATCAGTTTTTATATCATCATCATTATGTATCATTAACTTTTATATAACGTTAACAAACAACACTTATTACTACTACTAAATGACATAATCAATAAAAAAATAAATAAGATAAAACGTGTGCAATTATCACAAATGTAAAATAATTTAGTTTTAACATTACAATGGAATAATAAAAATGGCAAAGTAAAAAAAAAAAAAAATAAAAAATCAAAAATTTTCACATCTTAAACCAACTATTATAATGATTCAGACCAACGTTAACCATCATAACATGAGAAAAATCCCTTTTTTTTTTTTTTTTTTTTTTTTTTTTTACTATTTTATTGTCGTAGTTGTAATGACATACATAACGTAGAATGTGTTAACTAATCTGCCATTTTCAACCATTTTATATCGAATAAATTACATATCGTTAAATTCATATACCGTTAATAAGAAAAATGCTACTAATAAATTACAAAATAAATAAGCTAGACAGATCAAATTGTCACAAATATTTTATTACATTAGTTATATTTTTACAATGGCATAATCAAAATTGCCACATAAAAAAAATAAAAAAAAAAAAAAAATTTCTTATATCATCTTAATCCAACTATTATTATGAATCAAGTGAGTGTACAAACATAATCACATCAAAAAAAATAATTTTCTTATTTTCTTATTTTTTTGTTTTTTTCATTTTTTTACTATTTTATTACTTATACTAGTTGTAATAGCATGTTGTACACCATTTAAACCTAATTATCATAACTTTTAGTAATTGAACAATTATATATTTGCATGTCTTCTACATTTCCAACAATTTATAAATTATGCAAATATTTAAAAAAAAAAAGAAAAAAAAAATTGTTTTATTAAAAGCATTATATATCATATACGAATGGATATTTATACGAATGGATATTGTATTTTTTTTTTTAGTTTTACATATTATTCAAAAGTGGTCAACAACTTATAAACTTTTTCGAATACTTATTTTAACTAATTTATCACTTCATTACTTGACAGTTTTCATCATAAAATGTTTAACAGTGCCATCTAAGAATACTTTGTTACTTACTTATTTTAGTTAATTACTTAATTACTTTTCTACTTACTTACTTATTTTAGTTAACTACTTAATTACTTTGCTACTTACTTACTTATTTTAGTTAACTACTTAATTACTTTGCTACTTACTTACTTATTTTATTTAATAAATTTAATTATTTACTTTACTTCTTTACTTACTTAACTACTTTATTACTTACTTATTGTATTTAATTGATCAATCACTTAATTACTTTGTTACTTACATACCCAATTCATTACTTACGTATTTTATTTAATTAATTAATTACTTACATACCTAATTTATTACTTATTTTATATATTTAAATGTTTATTTTACATATTTAATTAATTACTTAATTAACTACTTATTTAATTACTTAGTTACTTAATTATTTAATTACTTAACTAGTTAATTACTTATTTTACACATTTAATTAATCACTTAATTACTTTTTTACCTACTTAATAACTTACCTACTTAATTACTTTTTTACCTACTTAATAACTTACATACTTAATTACTTTTTTACCTACTTAATAACTTACTTATTTAATAACTTAGTTACTTCAACTGGTTAATACTTACTGCAGTAACTACTTATTTTAGTAAAATTTAAATAACTATCATTATTAAATGTCATTATTTATAATTAAATTATGGTTATTAAATAACTTTTATTGTTTTTTTTTTCTTTTTTTCGATGTGCTCCTAAATTAAACAATATTCAATAATTGTTAATTCTTGCAAAATTCACCCTTTTCCTTCGAATCAAAGGCCTGAATCAATCCTAAGAACCCTGCAACCAATCCCAAATACCTTTAAAAAAATCCTCAACACCTTTTAAAAAAATCCTCAACACCTTTTAAAAAAATCCTCAACACCTTTTAAAAAAATCCTCAACACCTTTTAACAAATCCTAAAAACTTCAGAAACTACCCAAATAAATAAGATTATGTTAATTATTATTTAGATATGGTCATTTTCATTGCTATCTATCGTTTTTATCGTAAATAATTATCATGTTAATTTAATTATTACATGGATTTCTGTTTGTTTTCATGGTTCGGAGATGATTGTTCAAAATTTTTAGGATTCATTTAATTCTGTTACTTTAAAAGAAAAAGGGTTTTATTTTGTGATTGTTTTTGTTTACATATATTTGCAGTTCGATGTTGAACTAAAAATAGTAACACTGTAAGCTAAATTAA
This sequence comes from Piliocolobus tephrosceles, assembly GCF_002776525.5. Taxonomy (NCBI): domain Eukaryota; kingdom Metazoa; phylum Chordata; class Mammalia; order Primates; family Cercopithecidae; genus Piliocolobus; species Piliocolobus tephrosceles. The sequence goes on along the minus strand of NW_022328357.1, from coordinate 145 downwards.
TTCAACAGTGATCAAAAAAAAATGCCCATTTATAATGACATAAATAATAACTATTATGAAGGATGTAAAAAAAAAAAATTATTAAACGAAGATGTACAATTAATAAAAGTCACTCCTAAAAAAAATCGTTGACTCTTATCAATAA
>NW_022328356.1:0-1639 GCF_002776525.5 Piliocolobus tephrosceles | reverse complement strand
ATAGTAATAAGTGATAAAATAGTAATAAGTGATAAAATAGTAATAAGTGATAAAATAGTAAAAAATGGAAAAAAGAAAAAAAAATAAAATAATTTGTTCATGTTATGATGGTTAATGCTGGTCCTGATTCATGATGATAATTGGATTATGGTGTGAAAATTTTTGATTTTTTTTTAATTTTTTATTTTTCCATTTTGATTACGTCATTGTAATGTTTAACTAATGTAATGAAAAATTTGTGACAATTTAAATGTTTTACATTTTTTTTTTTTTTTTTTTAATGCTATTTATTGTTAACAATTTGCCATATGAAAGACATATGAAATGAATGATGGTATGGTGGTTATTTAATAAGATAGTTTTTGCACATGGCGGAATAAGTAACATAAAATATGTTGGATATGGTATTGTAATAATAATAAGTAATACAATTGTAAAAAAACGAAAAATTTGACTTGTGGTTTTATATATTATTTATAAGAATGTTATTATAATTTACAATTTGATTTGACAACTATTAATAAGACTTAATTAAGTTTAATTTTTGTGTTGATGTGTGATAGTGTATATTTATTATAATTTATAATTTAGAACATTACTTGACAAATATGAGGAGCACAGAAAGATGACATTTGTAATTATTTGTTTTTACTACTTATTATGAATAGTATTTGATAGTTTATTTTTTTTTATCAGTATTTTGTGATTATTAATAACAGAGAACGACGACACTTTGATTTAGCAATTGAATATTATTTATTATTAATATGATTGATGGTTTAGCCAGATTTGATTATTAATAAGAATAAAGATGACATCCACATTTACCATATTTTATCATTTATTATTAATATGATTTATAGTTTAGCCACATTTTCTTATTAATAAGACCCAAATCACGCTTTAAAAGTAATTTTTTTATCAGTTGTACATCAACGTTTAATAATTATTATTTATATTATTCATACTAATTATTATTTATGTCATTATAAAATAACATATTTTGATAATAGTCAAAATTGATTTTGTTTACAATGTAGTTATTTGTTGTCCAAAAGGAAACATGATAGTACATCGAACAACAAAAATTAAAAAACAAAAACAATAAATCCTTTACCTTGAAATGCCATAATTAAATCAATCCTAAAAACCTTTAGCCCTATACCCAAAAACCTTTCTCTTAAAAGAACAAGTTTAAAATAAATCCTAAAAACCCTGAACCATTATCCTCAAACCCCAAAAAAAATTAAAACCCTTTCCCTTGAAACAACACACTTAAATAAATCCTAAGAACCTTGCATGATCATCCCCGAACCCCTAAACCAGATCTTAACCCTTTCCCTTAATACAACACGCCTAAATGAATCCTAAGAACCCTGAACAATTATCCTGGAACCCCCAAAGAAAAAAAAAAAAAAACCTCAAATGTCACAATAAAAAAATAATAATAAATTACGATAAAACAATAAAAAAACAAACAAGATGATTATATACTTAAATGCATAATCTTATTTATATGAATACTTATTTACCAAGTGTTTAGGTTTTGTTGAAAGGTTCCTAGGATCCATTTAGTCCTATTGTTTGGAAGGAAAGGATGAAATAACATTATTTTAATCAACAATTAACAATCAACAAT
>NW_022328355.1:0-1639 GCF_002776525.5 Piliocolobus tephrosceles | reverse complement strand
ATTGTTGATTGTTAATTGTTGATTAAAATAATGTTATTTCATCCTTTCCTTCCAAACAATAGGACTAAATGGATCCTAGGAACCTTTCAACAAAACCTAAACACTTGGTAAATAAGTATTCATATAAATAAGATTATGCATTTAAGTATATAATCATCTTGTTTGTTTTTTTATTGTTTTATCGTAATTTATTATTATTTTTTTATTGTGACATTTGAGGTTTTTTTTTTTTTTTCTTTGGGGGTTCCAGGATAATTGTTCAGGGTTCTTAGGATTCATTTAGGCGTGTTGTATTAAGGGAAAGGGTTAAGATCTGGTTTAGGGGTTCGGGGATGATCATGCAAGGTTCTTAGGATTTATTTAAGTGTGTTGTTTCAAGGGAAAGGGTTTTAATTTTTTTTGGGGTTTGAGGATAATGGTTCAGGGTTTTTAGGATTTATTTTAAACTTGTTCTTTTAAGAGAAAGGTTTTTGGGTATAGGGCTAAAGGTTTTTAGGATTGATTTAATTATGGCATTTCAAGGTAAAGGATTTATTGTTTTTGTTTTTTAATTTTTGTTGTTCGATGTACTATCATGTTTCCTTTTGGACAACAAATAACTACATTGTAAACAAAATCAATTTTGACTATTATCAAAATATGTTATTTTATAATGACATAAATAATAATTAGTATGAATAATATAAATAATAATTATTAAACGTTGATGTACAACTGATAAAAAAATTACTTTTAAAGCGTGATTTGGGTCTTATTAATAAGAAAATGTGGCTAAACTATAAATCATATTAATAATAAATGATAAAATATGGTAAATGTGGATGTCATCTTTATTCTTATTAATAATCAAATCTGGCTAAACCATCAATCATATTAATAATAAATAATATTCAATTGCTAAATCAAAGTGTCGTCGTTCTCTGTTATTAATAATCACAAAATACTGATAAAAAAAAATAAACTATCAAATACTATTCATAATAAGTAGTAAAAACAAATAATTACAAATGTCATCTTTCTGTGCTCCTCATATTTGTCAAGTAATGTTCTAAATTATAAATTATAATAAATATACACTATCACACATCAACACAAAAATTAAACTTAATTAAGTCTTATTAATAGTTGTCAAATCAAATTGTAAATTATAATAACATTCTTATAAATAATATATAAAACCACAAGTCAAATTTTTCGTTTTTTTACAATTGTATTACTTATTATTATTACAATACCATATCCAACATATTTTATGTTACTTATTCCGCCATGTGCAAAAACTATCTTATTAAATAACCACCATACCATCATTCATTTCATATGTCTTTCATATGGCAAATTGTTAACAATAAATAGCATTAAAAAAAAAAAAAAAAAAATGTAAAACATTTAAATTGTCACAAATTTTTCATTACATTAGTTAAACATTACAATGACGTAATCAAAATGGAAAAATAAAAAATTAAAAAAAAATCAAAAATTTTCACACCATAATCCAATTATCATCATGAATCAGGACCAGCATTAACCATCATAACATGAACAAATTATTTTATTTTTTTTTCTTTTTTCCATTTTTTACTATTTTATCACTTATTACTATTTTATCACTTATTACTATTTTATCACTTATTACTAT
>NW_022328354.1:0-2354 GCF_002776525.5 Piliocolobus tephrosceles | reverse complement strand
TTTTTTTTTTTTTCATTTATTCTTTTATGCTTTTTTTAATAACGGAACGTATCAAAAATATAGTTATTTTTTATATATCACTTATGCACTTTTTTTTATATATTTTTATATATATTGTTTTTTTAATCATTGTACGCATATATATTTATTAAAATTTTAGTTTTGTTTTAGAAAAAAAAAATAGCTATGTAACTAATTTTGAATTTTTATATTAATATAAATAATAATTTTGAATTTTATATTTTATATTTTATATTTTATATTTTATATTTTATATTTTATATTTTTAATAATATATTATTTTGTTGCATTAAAAATAAAAAAAAATATAATATAATTTAGATAAAAATAGTTTACATATAATATTACTAATTTTTTCTAATTTAGATAATAAAAAATAATTATATGATTTTATAAATAACTAAATAAAAAATCATGCATCGTTATCTTCGTATAATCTTTTTCATCGCTGCTGTTTCTACATCATTAAATAAGGTTTTATCGGTAAGATATAAATGCAAAATAAATAAATGCGAATATATATATATAATATATATCAATTTTATAAATTTGTATTTGAATAAGTGAACTATGATGCATATATATTGCGTTTTACTTTACTTTTACTTTTATAGAGTGATGTTATCGGTGAAAATGTAGCACATTATAGTGGAATGTACCCCCAAATGCACAAATTATATCCACAGGACATACAATATGCAAAAAAAGAAATTAACGTAAAAAAAAAACAACTAAATGTTGAATTAAATAAACAGGACAAAATTTTTGATAAAATTATAGATGAAAAAAATATATATAATTTAATAAAACCAGGTATAAAATATTTTGAAAGCCTTATATCGAAACCTGTGTCACAAGAAAATATAACCGATATTGACTTTAAAAAACAAATTTTAAATTTAAAAAATAGTAAACAAAAAACAAAAAAGGAAATTGAGATTAAAGCACAAGAAGAACCTGTGGAAGAAGAACTTGTAGTAGAAGAACATGTGGAAAAAAAACCTGTAGTAAAAAAACGTATTATAGCAGAAATTTCGAAAGAAGAATACGAGGAAGCAAAACCTGTTGAAGAAAACCCTAAAAAAAAAAAATCTCGATTTATATTACTCGAGAAAAAACAATCTAAAAAAAATAAAAATGAAGAAAAACAAGCTGAAGAGAAAAAAACTGAAGAAGCAAAAGCTGAAGTAAAAAAAAAAGAAGAGCAAGCTGAAGAAAAAAAAAATGAAGAAGAACAGGCTGAAGAAAAAAAAAATGAAGAAGAACAAGCTGAAGAAAAAAAAAATGAAGAAGAACAAGCTGAAGAAACATCTAATAAGAATGAACAAATCGAAAAAAGTATTAAAACTAAACAGCCAGACAGACTTCCAGTAAGAAAAGTCCCTGAAAAGATGGTGTTTGGCGATTACATCACAGAAAATGAATTTTACAGATAGCAAGCTAGAGTATTGCGGGGCCAATAAAAGCAACGATACACATCAAATATAGACTTGGCAGACGATAACAATTATACCAAAAGCTACGAAGTATACAGTAAGCCAGCAACATCAGAAGAAAAAAATTCAGCAATAATACAACAAATCTTAAAAGACCTTAAGCAAAACTATCATGTCCCGCATTGTGCAACCGCGTATGGTACTTATGGTAAAACCGAAAAAACATTGACAAGTGGTATATTAAAACTTATTAATCTAAACGCCAATTATTTTAAGTATAATTCCATCGACAATACAAAAATGGCTATAAGATACAGTCTTAATGATTATTATGATTCAGGTAAAGGTTCAATAGAAATAACAAAAAATATAGATTGGTATAAGGAGTCAATTATTAAAAAAAATTCTTGATGATGATGCGGTGGTTTTAGAAAATAATAATGAAAAAAAAGAAAAAAGCTTTTTACGGTCTCAAACGAAGGGTACTAATGAATTAGTAAATATTGAAATAGAAATAACTGAAGAAAATAGACACAAATATGATGATGTGGTCGTTAAGCTTTTAAATAACTGGCTATTTATAAAAAGAAATGCATTTATAAAAATTATGGTCTAGAACTATTTAACTTGATAAAAAATAAAACAAAAGCAATATGTTATATATACTTGGAATAACCATATAAAAGCAAAAATACCTTCATATGTACGTCAGCTGTCAATTAAAAAATTAATAGAACTAATCAAAGATGAAAAATGGGTGCAGAAGATACTAGCACTTATAATGAACTACAGACAGTAATGAACTGATTTAAACATGAACTGCTTATTTAAACTACATATATGATATATAGAAATTGTGGGAAAAACAAAGATATATTATGTTCATGATTACATACT